>NC_079903.1:12005091-12287024 GCF_024868665.1 Triplophysa rosa | reverse complement strand
TTTTTTCTTGGAAATACATCGGAAAAAATTGGGTCATCGTATATTTAAGGTTTAGGCTTTTACCTGTCAATAATACAACCACCAAATACTTGTAAATTAAGTAAATTGATCAGGTGTGAATTGAAGCCACCATTAAAATTTGATTTCAAATTTTTTCTCACTTGCAAGACTACAGTAAAATTTTACTTGTGTGTTAATGAAATTTTGGTAGACTGGTTTTCACACTGAGATTTGCTTAAATAATATTAAATTGTACTGCAGGTAATTTGTATATGTTTTTTTTATTTTTTTAAGTGATTGTGTTGTGGTGGTACATTTTACAAGTATTACCATGCTTTAGTAACAATATATACACTAAAATATGCAATATGCAGATGCACTACAGCTCCCCCTAGTGTCTTCTATAGAGATGTGCGATAATTGCGATGATCCGAAATCATAGCGATGAGGTCAAACAATCGCGATGAGACGATTATTTAATAATCGTGACAGCCCTAGTCATGAGATGTCTCCTAATTTGCTCTATGTTGTACATGAGGTTCAGAAAAAATTGCTCTTTTTGTACTCACTGCAAAGTGCGATGATGTGGCTGCTGTCCTCGTGCACAAACTTCTTGGTCACAGCCTCCTCCATTATCTGCTTCACCTGGACATGGAAAGAAAAGTCATTAGGATCGGCCAAGATGGGCAAGAAACACAAATCTTTCCACACATTCGAACGTGGAACACAAAAGCAACAAATTATTTGCGACAGCGTAACCACAAACGCTTTAGTTAGGAGTGCGAGGAATGTGTAGAATGAGTCTCCGTCATATTTTTTCTTCCGCATGTCAATACAGAAGAGCAGATTCCAGACTAATTAATCACAATCCTCGCAGGCTGTTTCATACTGTTTGTGTAATTTGAAGAACAGCAGAAGGGTAATTGTAGCATTGAGCGGCAAGCAAATTACGGACATCTGCTGATTACAGGCATGACTTGTGTGCGCTCTACGGTATGAGATTTGACACGCAGCCAATTGAAAGGATGATGTCTTTTGAATGACTGGAAGAGGAAAATTAAAAAGTTTTGGATGTGAACTGCAGTAGACATCGGTCACATTACATAATGAGCCAAGAATGATTGTAAATGGTTGGATGCGGAAATGGTACGGAGTAAATGTTTAACGTATGCCAGAGGAAACACTTAGCACAGCCTCGTATTGTACTCATAGAATCTCAACTGGGAATCGATAAGAATCAGAATCGAAATTGGAATCGCTAAAATTAAACGATACCCAATCCTAATCAAAAGCCATTTCCAGCCAAACTGACAGCGATATCAATGACTTTAATGAAGTCATCACTCATGGACGTTTACAGCTGAAAAAAGGACAATGAGGACCTTGTCATTCTGAACACACACACGCAATATGTGGACGTTACACAATGGATATCTCTGCACTCATATGCTCAGTTAATTCACAGTCTATTAGTCAACACAAAGCATGGCATAACTCTCCTACAGCTTATAGTTAACAACTACACAACAGTTAAAGCTAGGAAACAGACTATGAAGCAGCTCTATTCAAAAATCCCACAGATAGCGAGATTAAATACTGATTTTGTTTTATTATATATAACAGAGCATTGCAAGACATTGGCACATCAATATCACTATGCAAGCCAATAAATATTAAGAGTAAAAAGGAGAGAATGGCAAAATGAAACTTGTTTTGCTCTTATTGAAGGCATTTCTGACAATCCCTGCTTCATGCAGCTGTATTAATCGTCCACTGATGCAATTTAACTTCTTAGGTAGCTGCTGATGCTTTCAGTTGCTAGGCAACCAGGAGGTGGCTGACTGCTGCTTAAAGTGACAGAGACCTGAGCTGTAATACAAAGAAAGTCAATAGACTGATTTCACTCCGCTGCCATGTTGAAATCGAAAACGAGGCAGAGGTGGGAAGAAAACCGGAAGGTTTTCCGGAACCAGGGCTGTAATTTTCAGATTTGTTTATTTTTTCTTTTGATGTTCTCATATAAATTCAATGGTGCCTAATGTTTTATGCTTAATATTACACACCAAGAACAATTTATGATTTCTATTATTATATAGCAAGCACTTCCAGGGCAAATGCTTGAAAAAACAATAATGTAATTCTCATTTAACCCCATTTCTATTTAGATGAAATAAGTTAAGAACAAAGAACTTTGCAGAGGAAAAACATTGAAGATTATGTGACACACAGACGTTCTTCAAAGTCTGATGAACAAGGTGATGTTAAACATTTATTTCCTTATTACCTCAAGGCACCTGAGGCCGAATGCGGTAGAACTTATCTATACCGTCACAATGAGTGTAGTTCTTCTTAACATCATTTTTTGGCATCTATTAAACATGCCCTCTGCCACTGTGAGAAATGACATCTGCCAGGAACACACGCATGAACTAAGTTCTAGATGCTGGATCAGCTATGTGGACACAGTCTGCTCTTACAGATGAGACATCTTGGTGCCAATTTAGATCGTCTATTCTTTGCTCCAATTCATTCAAGATATATTATTCATAGGGACCTAATATAAAAATAGCTCTATGAGGTGAAAGATATTAATTATACTGATGAATAATAATGTAATAGCTTCTTTAATGTCACAGTGCCTGGACTGAAAACCATGTCAAACTCAATGTGATTGTCTTATCAAGTCATCCTATGGAATATCAATGTATTTTGCTAAATATTCATGTATAAAGGATTAGAGACCAACAAAATCAACCTATTAAGTTTCATTATTAAATTTTTGTTTGTTATTGACTTACACATTTATGATAAGTAGTCAGATTACTTTAACTATTTTAAATATAGAAAAAAGACAAGAACTGGTGGTAAGAAAATATTTTCATTCTATGGTAGTCAATAGTGCCCCATAACTGTTAAGTTACAAACATTCTTTCAAATATCGTTCTTTGCGTTCAGCAAAACAACGAAATTTATAAAGATTTGAAACAACTTGAGAGTCAGTATTTCATGCCAGGATTTTCATTTTTGGGTGAACTGTGCATTTAATGCAGAGATAAATGTAACTGTATGGTGCTTCAGTCAGTCAACTTACAAAAAATAAAGCCTAGCCCGTTGATATCCATATGTAACATAAAATTACTGCATTGTTTCCACATTTTAAAGTTGTAAATAGTAGGCTCAAAACCCAGCTCAAGTGAAGGCGGCGAAAGAGAGGCACATGACAGACGCAGCGCCATCAACCAATCCCCTTTTCTATTCAGTAGCTCTTTTTCTCTTAAAACAACGTTATACATAAACTTCACGTGGTCAAAAGTATCTGTTAATGGTTTGTCGACCAGCTCAAAATCTTGCAAAGCATATTCCCAGTCAACTCATTTTTCATTTGTTTACTTTACAACAAGCAGGTCGACTATTCGACACGAACACCTTATTTCTCATGGTTTAGCCTGGTTTTGCTCGGTTTAATCCCGTCTACGGGGTGGAACCTATAGATCACAATAGATTGCGAGTCCTTCGCGGTCATATTAAGTTACATATTAAGTAGTACATAGGCGGACGAGGAAGAAACTGTCCATGCCCCTTCAGCTCTACAGGTGAACAGGTATAAATGTGAATGTGTGGCTTCTGGCCATTGCAACTCGTTACACATTGATGCACTGTAAACATAAGCGCATCCCAAACTTCAAATTGCATGTAATAAAACGCATTCCTCACATTTGGACCCATTGCAACAATATATCGCGAACGTGGACTAATCGCGCTTTACTTAATTTTCAGCATACAACCCAAAACAAAAGAAGAAAATTAAAAACACAATGCAATGAAATAAATCACACTTACTTCTCTTTTCACGTTCCATAGTAATTTCTCTTTAAATTCTTCATCTGTGGTCGAACTCATTGTCCCTGACTGTTCAACAAACACACACTGTCAGGAGACATAAACCTGGATGGCTCGCGAGTCTTCTTCCCCAATATTTCTTTATCCTTCCTTCCTTCCTTCCTTTTCATATAAACGTGTGCCCTGACAGCTGAGCGTTGACGCATCTAAGCACCGCTATAGCGCATCGTGAAGCCATCTTCCGTTCCTTTATGACGCAATCACCGCTGGCCCCGCCCCCTCTGCATTGTTGATCAATGGGATAAATCTGTTCACGCGCCGTATGCCAAGGGCTGTTCAGTGACGGCGATTTATTTTTAGCTCCTCTCCACGTTTGACAGCTCGGATGGAGGCGCTTAAGGAATCAGAGCATTGTCATTATAGACGTTCACCATGCCTTGAAGTGCATTTGACTGACTGGATTCAAAAGATACGTGATACTGATAATAATAGTCTCACATCTTGAAATGGTAAACACAGGTGTGTAATATCGTCTAAAATGGCACAGGTGCTAGCAAAATGACACACATTTCTAAAGAAAGACAGCACAAGATCAAATCCAAATGTCAATTTAGTTGAAACTACACGTTTTAAAGCCAATGTACCAGTTTTAGTGTAAAGGCATAAGGCCTGGAATCACTCTGAAAGTCTGCTGTTGGTGGCACAATTTATCATTGCTCTACAATCTCTAATGGTAACCAAATAAAAATATATAGATACTATATCAAAACAACCCATTGCGAAACACTGAGTAAATAATAGATGAGAAAAACAATAGATCATGTCCCTGTAGCACGATTGGAAGAGTATCGCGTTAGCAGCACAAAGATAATGGGTTAAATTCCCTAGAAACATGTATACCTTGATTTAATTTTAAATCGACCCCAAGTAATTATAAAAACGTCTGCTAAATGCATAAATGTAAAGATCATTCTTTCATTCAGTAGGCATTAAAAGCAGTCATAATTACAGTCATTTTGCAATTGTCATTTGCAACTGCAATGTATGATTTGATCAAATCTAGTTAATAAATCATTTCATCTTAAATCACGACATAAAGACATAAGGCATGATTACAAAGTAGTACATATTCCAGTAAGGTTAGCAGAAACCATTTCACAGATTCATCTTGGCTTTCAATGTTATGAAACGTACAATTTCTATGATTGGGTTTAGTCATTTCTGTCAAGTGTTTTGCTTAAAAAAAAAAAGTAAAATGTTGAGGTAACTTAAAATTAATACCTGACAGCTATTTCAACCTTTGTACATTAATGCAAAAACTCTCAAGCTGGTATTTCATCTAAAACACAGATTGTCAAGCCTACTCTTGAATTCATATAACCAATAGGCAACTTGTATTGGTAATGACTTGTAAAATAGAAATTGCCTTCATTCACAGTTCGGCTAATGTCCAAGTGGTCTGTCATCATAAGTACTGTATCTTTTGACGTGAATGCGACGCACACGCTCCCTCAGCTCCACAGCCTCCTCCTCTTCGCTGTGCGAGCAACAATTGTTACATCTGCGGGTGGCCTCCAACAGAGAATTATCTGGGAACGGGAGAGTCTCATAAAGTAAGGCATTTAATGTCTCCTCGTAGATCCGTGTCTCTGGAAACTCAACCTGCGGAGAGCATTTACAGGTGTTCCTTGATGTTAGATATTTTGTCAGGCAGTGAGTGTTATAGCCTTAAGATATTTACCTTTGTCTGCTTCTTCTCAGTAGCATACACAATGGATGTGCAGCAGACTTCTGCCAGCTTTCGGCCCTGACCGTAAAATGACCAGCAGCAGATCTCGTCTCCAATCACATCTTTGATGAACAGTACACGACCACTGTAGCTCAGTGACAGCTTCTCAAACAACTCGATATTCTTTAGCAAGTTGTCATCCGAGTTGCTGAGAAAGATTGAGGAAGCCGAAACAATAATTCATATTTTGAAACCAAGCCAATCTTAATGTTACAGCACAATCCATGTTTGTAAAAAACATATTTACCTTGTATAGGAATATTTGTTGTTCCCTCGGTTGTAGAGCAGTTTTATGACAGGCTATATTTTGTTGAAGTGTATTTTGCGGTTATATACAGAAATCCCGAAAGACATTAATGCATTGAAAAGTAATAGTTACATTGCAATAAACTCTCACCCTTATACAGCCTTGTAGAAGTTTTTCCTCCTCTTTAGGAGATGTTATGACTGGGATAACACACAGCGCTTTTTCTTGATTATCCTGAAAACACAGAAAGCCAAGAGCGAACCCATCAACTGAATAAACCTATTTTTTCAATCATTCTGTGTTTTCTCATAAGTCTCAGCTGACCTGCAGGGCCCTCTGGCACAAGTCTATCAACCCCTGGATCTGGTAATACTTGGCCTCTGCCAGAAGCTCCATGATACCTTGTCTGCTTTTGGGCAAAGTCACAAATCCATCACGGAGATAGCTGAGAATTGAATCAAAGTGTTTCCCACAGCGATCAATTAGAATCCAACCTAAAAAAACAGAGAACTCCCTGTCACTAAATTTACAGAGCCTGCGGGCCAAGTGTAAAGAGGTTATATGTCATCTAGAAGTGGCTCTGCACTGGCTAAACAGCTCACCTTCCTTATCAGTGAGCACCTCCATCTTGCCGCTGAACATGGACCTGAGCAGGGTGTCCTGCCGGGTGAGCACTTGAAGAGTGGAAAAGTACAGATTTCCACCGACGTTGAGCTGCACATATTTGTTTCCTGTCTTGGCCTTGGGACAAGTCCTGGAAGAGACTGACACAACGGGCCCGGTCTGTGGTTGAAGCTGGTGGTGCAAGCAGCTCTCTCCTGACATGTCCCGCTGTAGGTAGATAACCACCCTGAACACAAGGGGTTTGATTTCCCCCGCCGTGGTGAATGCTGCTGGGCAGGACTAGTGATCCCAAACCTTGCTTTTACACATATCCTTAAAAAACGAACAACTTTAATATTAGGATATGTTATACTTTAGTACATGCATACAAACTTATTTTTCAAAAAGTTTACAAGTACCGCTTTGCACTCTAGAAACTTACTTGGTTGACTGACAGACCAACTAAAAAGACAAAAAGTAATTTGTGGTTGTATCTCGTACGACGTAAACTAACGTTAAGCATCACTAAATTAAAAACAAAGCTTGTCGTTTTATCTAACAGATTGCTTAACTCTAGTACGCGAACATCTGCATTTAAAGCTAGGGTAAAACGTGAACATTGCAGTATTATAAACACACAGTAAATTTAAATGTAAAAGTTTGTTAGTCACAAAAAAGAACTTTTCCAGAAGACTTACCAATCTACTCCCGTAACTGGTGGGAGTTTAACCTATCCCTAACTCTTGATCAATGCGTCAGTTTGCTTTTATAACACCTGACAAGGAAGAATATCTGTTTATAAAACAAAACCCGTTGTATTTTTAGGAGTGACACATACGAGGGTGCTCTAGTCTCTTCTTCTTTGTAAGCGCATGCAACAGGTTGAAACGTGACAAGATTTTACTGCCACCCATTGGTTTGTAGATGTAATAAGTTAGTAATGTAGTACAGTTCAGTTCCCTGCGACGGTGAAGCCATAACGATTGTATAACATATTGATAATTATTTAAATATACATAATAACAATAACAATAATTAACCAATATTAAAAAACAATGCAACTTATGTTAACAATGCATTTAAGGTACTATTCAATGGTACTATTACAGAGAGTGACGAAATATACATTTTATTTTTTATGATTTTTATAATATAGTTAGGTTCAAAATTTGATTTAATGTAATTATAAACATAAAGCGCAGCGTATGAAGTTGATATGTTAAAACTGTAAAAATATGTTGAAAATTCTAATGTGTTACAACTGTTACAACACAAGCGTTGTGGGCCTTTTATTTTGAAACATTTTACAAGCTACAGTGGACGTTCTAGATTTGTTAAAAAATATAATGCGCATTGAATATCTCCATTAAAATCACTCCACTGTAACATTATTATGTTAATAAAACCACGCGTTCATAATTATAATTTAAATATAACGTTTATAGCATTTATTTGTGATATTTGTAGTAGATATTTTAGGGAACTTTTATCAGCGTTTTGAAGTGACATTTATGACAGTGTAGGAACCGCCCACACGACGCATTTGATAGGTCGGATTGCCCTCACTGTTCCTGCCAATCACCTTGGACGTAACCAATCAAACTCGTTTGTCCTTTACACTCGTGCTCTGTGTATTAGCTGCATCACATTCAAGATGTCGGCGGTGTACATGTATCCCATGTGTGTCCGGGCGAGCCGGGGCCTCCTCAGACTGAGGCAGGGGACCACTGGCACCGCATCCCCCGCAGTGCTGGATGTCTTTAGAGGACTATCCACTGACACGACTAGTAGTAGCGCCACAGGAGGACTGGCACAGGCAATCCTGCAGGAGAGACTTCAACAGCAGCAGAAAAGCCAGGTGAGTGTACAGTGTGACCGTCTGACATTCCTACATGATAACGTTAGATGATGAGAGAGCCATTCAGTGTGTCAAAATATTAGCATTTTTCTTTGTTAATATTGTGTTTGTTGATAGGAAAATGATCAGAAATTGTAAAATACTTTGGTCTTGCCGGTAATGCTTGACAGGTTGTGATTTGAATGAAGTCGCAGCAGCCATTGACATGCAAATGTTATGTATGAGAATGTTATGAAAAAGATGTAATACTGGTTTGTATACTTAACTTTTTTATTAATGAATGATATAAGTTTACATCCGTAATGTTTTACGTTTAAAATGGTTGTACAGTTCTCTTTCAGTTTCAACTTTTGTTATACAAATAGTTTATTAGAAAGTTAAGTATTTTTAAGCTCAGTTTGTTTATAATCCAAAATGTTTTGTGTGAAAAATTAGGCACGAGTGTATTATTGTAAAGAAAATTACATGTTAGTGACTTTATCATTGAAGTTGTAACACAAGGTCAGTAGCCTCTTTTAACTGTAGAATGCAAATAAGGACTGAATATCTGTCCGTGGGTCTTACCGATATTTCGTGAAAGATTATATAAAAATAATTCAAGCTTGCTTATTACAAAATATAACGTATAGCGTATAATAGCCCGCGTTTAAGAATTGACAATACTGTCCAGCAGTTGGCTTGCTAAGCTCATGATTTGCTATTAAAATGATCACACAATCTGCCTTGTTTAATTTGCCAATTGTCATTTTATAAAAAGGGAGGTATGAGGTGCTATGCTGCTTTGACACCTTGTCCACAGGGCCAGCCTCCTCCGGATGGCAATGACTCCGGTCAGAAGAAAGATGAACAGGGCGAGGACAAGAAACAGAAGGAAAACACAGCATACGCTAAGAAGGTGGTCCTTCGATTAGCAGGAATAATGGGACTTGGAAGTACGGTTGGCATTGTGTACTTATTTGGTGAGTTTGCCTGTTGCTTTCTTCTCAGCCACTCTGCTTAAAACATGTTAAATTATTCAAGATTTTTGTGTCATCAATCATCCCATGTTTGGATTATTTTTGATGCATTAAAGAGGTATGATGTAATTGTTTCTGTATTTAGTATGATACAAAATATCAGCACCAACGTAGGCTTATGTCTTTTATTCATAGTTATTTTATTCATGTTGACTTTGGTTTTAAAAGATACTTGTGGTAATAATATATTTTAACTTGTATATGTATTTAATAACCTGTAATAACATCAGGGCTCAACAATAAGGACTGCCCGATGGCCCGGGGCCAGCATGGGAGACCCTCGGGCCGGCTGACAGAAATGTCAGTTACCCGATCAGGCCAGTGCTGTAACGTCACAAAAGTTTTTCATTTGCACATTGCCTTGCCTATTTAAACAAATCTGTTATTAATGTTCCTCAAGCAGACAAAAAAAACATTAGCTGCTCCCAACTGGTTAAATTATAACTTAAAAAATAATTTAACTAAATAGTATTAAAGGTTTAATCTAAATGTAATTTATACAGTGAAAACCATAAAGTGTTATTTGACACGATTTAATTTCTGTACCTGGTAACTACTATTAGACCAACCTGAAACATGAAAAGCGCTGATTTTTTGTATAATTGCTTTATTACATCTATTTGTCCTAATGCACATACTTTGATTACTTGTTTTTATTTGATCACTTACTGATTAGTTTCACAATATTTTAAATTTCTGTGATTTGGGCTAATAATTTTTATGGTATTATAACCTTAATTATTAAGTTTACATAGGTAAAAAAACAACATTAAATAACTAAACAATATTATTTATTTTTAACTTTTTTGTGGTGGGGCCATGAAAATTTTGGCAGGGCCAGTACAAATTAGAATCACTTACCCGACCGGGCCAGTAGAAAAAATCCTTGAACATGTTTCATAGCAAATGTTATTCAAAATGTCTTTTGATTTAATGAATGACACATCATCTGATCTATGATCAGCAGGTCCCGGTCACTCTGTCTGGGTTTGTTTAGTGATGACAAGCTAACTGTTAAACTTTCCACTTATTACACGGTTCTGATTATTAGGTTATGTGAGGAAACGGCAGAGTGATATGAGATTGTTTGTGTGAGACAGACAGCAATGAAACAACTGACCACAGAATCTCTTGATGGTCACAGTTTGTCATCAAGTAACTAAAATACTGCCTGATTTTCCTCTCTGCAGGTAGCAGTTCTGTGGATGAACAAGGAAAAAAGGTAAGCATTACCACAAAACCAAAAGTTTCAAGATTTTTGAGTATTTTTGTTCCATGATATCAGGGTGTAAGTTGTTTTTTTCAATGTGTTGTTATATATTCCTCGCTTTAATGCTCCTTGTGTAAATGTTCTAATGAGCACTGATTTTCACTACATCCTTAAGAAAAATAAAGTTAATATCGCATTAATGGAATGGGCTTAGTTAGCGACTAAAACACTCCTTAATTGTCATAGATAACAAGATAACACCTAGCTACCCGTCTTTTTCACCTTTAAAAAAAAAACAGCATTTCCACTCGTGGCACACTTTCTCACCTGTTCACCTATAATACTGATGCTGCTGTCAGACAGTTCAATAAAATTCCAGTGTGAAGATTTTCACTCTATACGGCACACTTCTCGTAGTGCTGTGAATTTCAGTCAGACTTCTGACACATTTGGAGGTGAGATGTTCTCATTTAAGCCTTTGACTCAGTTCAAAGGACTTGCTTTAGAAATGCAGTCTCGCAGATGAAACGAGTGAAGTGTGCTGCTTTGCTTGTTGGCTTTGCATTTCATACCCGTCTGCTTAATGTGGAAAAACTGTGCTGCTGTCCTGATTCAGTAGGTCAGTATATTCATGTTTCATCCTTACTATTATACTAAAAATGCATTTTTGGCTTATTACAGTATGAGATTAATTATCGTAATACCTCAAAGTCCTGAAGACCTTGTGGCTTGTAAAGAAGAGTGTCACATGTCAAATCATTTGTGCTGAAGGGTAAATGGTTGGTTTGTAAAAGTTTAGGAAAGGTACGATAATATACTTAGCGCAAACTTGTGCCACCCACATTTTCCCGCCATTTAAAGGCACACTTCTCAAGTAGGTGCAAAATGCACCTATTCAGGAGGCATGTGCCACAGAGAATGAGGTGTGAATTCAGGAAGGTGCTCACTTCAAACGGCGCGCCTCCACCTTTGTTAGACATCCTGTTTTGTTACTTACAAGTTAGAACTCCCGTGTAAGGGCACACTTTGCAGGTAATTGTGATCTCACTGAAGTTCAGACAGAGGCTTGCTGGTGTGTGATCACACACCTCATCCACTAGATCAGATGGGTTTTACTTGAGCCTTGCGATCTTATTGTGAGCGCAGGACCTTCCTCCTGTTCCCGTACTGTAAATTGTACTCCGTCTCAGGGACTGGCTTTGTGGTCGATCTCACACATTTCTGCTGTCTGCCTCTTACTTATTGTAAATCATTAAAATCAGAATAAGAATGCACAATTGGTCCTGTGTAAGAGATACAAATTTAACTGAATTTTATACATAAAGGTTCTCAGAACGTATTCATAAAACATCTTAAAGTGAAAGTTCACTCCAAGATGAAAATTCTGTCATCATTTCCTCACCCTCTTGTCATTTCAAACCGTTATGACTTTATTTAATCGGCAGAACACACAAGAAGATATTTTGAAGATTATTGGGAACCGAATAGGCATCCATTCACTTCTATTGTGTGGACACAAAACCAATGCAAGTGAAAGGGTGCCGGTTATCAACATTATTCAAAATATCTTCTTTTGTGTTCAGCGGAAGAAAGAAAGTCATACAGGTTTGAAATAACATGGTGATGACAGAATTTTCATTTTGGGGTGAACTATCACTTTAAGATGTTTTATGGATACGTTCTAAGAACCTTTTCAGCATAAAATTAATTTTAAAAATCTCCTATACAGGATCAATTGTTCCTTTAAGGCTAAAGGTGGCACTTAATTTAGGAGAAACTCTTAAAAACAATGTGCGTGTTAGTTTTTTAGGAATCCTACACTTTTGCTCAAAGTATTTCACAAAATGTTTTGGCGCTAAAATCAGCTCCTTAATCTGTAAAAGGGTAGGGGTAGTCAAGAGGACTCCTAAATCCCTATGACCAAATCACAACAATCCTAAAATGACTGTAAAACCGGCAAAATGTTTTGTGAATACGGGTCTTTGTGTTCTTGGACATTCATTTTCATTGTTTTGCAATTTGATGTTATATGTTGGAAAATATCTGTAGGATTAAAAGCAAGCCCAACTCCAAACTATACATATATATTTAATGATTTAAAACAGCTGAACTCTTGTCGTAAAGTTTTTGGAAATTTTAGACACAAAGGTGTGACATATTTTCTGTCAAGAAATATATATATTTTTAATTCACCCTAAAACTATTTTTGATGACACCGAAAGTAAGCTGCTGTTGCTGTATCTTTAAAATCTTGTTTATGGAGGACATTGAAATGGCGGAAATTAGTGATTATTGTAGGCTAATTAAACATGCATGTCGTGCTATAGATCATTATATTCTGCTTTATATCTTCCTGCAGCACCATTTCTGATCTACTGACTCTTATCTACTGTAACCTTACAGGAATATTTCAGCCAAGAAACAACATTTCCCCATGTTTTACTCAAACTTAAGGCACCCTGACTGAATATGACTTTCTTCTTGAAGAATAATGCAGTCGGAGTTTTATTACCACATATCCTTTTAATCCCAAGAGGTAGAATGGGAGTGAAGTTTTGAAGATCCAAAAAGTGCATCCATCGATCAAATAACGGCAAATGATGGCGGCGAAAGCTCCCACACAGAGGAGCAGTGGTGGAAAGAGCACTGGAAATTTGTACTTAAGTACAAGTACTGTTACATTGGTAAAATTGTACTCAATTACAAGTAAAAAGTAATTGAGTAAAAGTAAAATTTACTCTTCTCAAAAACTACAGGGAGTACTAGTTACTTGTTACTTTTTAGCCAGTGCTTTTTAATGAATTATGAATAATTATTAATAATCCAATTTGGAGATTTATATGGAAAATAGCTACTTTTAACAAAACACATCTTTACCTTACTGATAAAGCAAGTAGACAAACAACCATTTAATGTGTTTTAGGGTGATATCTACCAAATTAGCACCGCACGATGGCTACAGTGAAACATTGCGATGGACGATGACATCGCCCTGCAGCGTTTTAAAGTGAGGCGCATCTGGCACGAGCTGCTCAGAGACACATCTTTATACAGCGCGAGCTGGGCAGTTATCAGTTCGGGCATCTGAACAGCGCGTGCTTCACAGTTATAAAGTGAGGCTTGATTGTATTCTTATTCTGATGTTACATTCAATAAAAGAGTTATAAAGTCAGGCTAGTCTGATCTGTACTGTACAATGCAAGGTTTTATGCCTCTTAGCCTTGTTCATATTTGTTTACAACGCACAGCACAGAGCAGTGAGAGTCGCGTGACGAAAGTGAAACATTTGTTGGAATCACGATGCCGCTGTTGCAACAAATCGTGTGACCGTCGTATTCTGTGACCCTAGTAGGCGCTGTTGTCACTGTGCAAATATGGCTCTCACTAAATCCTTGGTGTGTGGCTTGTTGTTTTTGACTAAATCCTTGCTGTTTCGAGTCTTACGAAACCCTTACCCTAACCCTAAAGTATCTAAACTACATATGACAAAAATGGCATTGGATTAGCATTAACAGGACATATCTGTAGCGGAGCTGGCTGTTAATTTACTCAACCTTAAGCCATTCAAGATGTATGTGACATTATTTCTTAGGTAGAACAAAAAATACTTTTACCTGGAGTTGTGGTCCATGGTCTTTCATAAAATGCAAGTCCACAGGTTCATGTCTTTAAAAGTTCAAAATACAGATAGAGGCAACATAAACTTAATCGAATAATTTTCGATGTATTAATAAAGTCTTAAGTGAATCGATCGATCTGTGCAAGAAGCTGAACATTATTTACAACATTATAACTGGTAATGCACAGTTTGCAAAACTGCTTCGCACGCGTTCCAATCGCATCCATTCACTTATAAGTTGAGATCACTTGATGTAGAGACTCTGGAGAGAGATGGACAATTTTACCTCATGAAATAGCCGTTTGGATGACACTTGGCGAGCGGAGTGATACAGAAACTCAATATTTCTCCTTATCTCAGGCGAGCCTTCGTATTTTGTCCCGGTCTCGCAGGGACTTTCAAGCGCGCAAAACCGCCGTTTGATATGTGCCCTGCCTCCCCTGCTACTGAAACATAAGCAGACTGGTTGCTACACAGTATTGATTATAACGTTGTTTCTTATAAATCTTGTGGTTCGCTTCATAAGACGTTAATATATCGTCAGGATGCGCAGGGATTGCGTTTGTGTTGCCTGCGTCTGCTTTGTGAACTTTTAAACATAGAGCACTTGTGTTGTATGAATGATGAAAAAGCTCAAGATTTCAGATAAAGACTTTCTTTACTGGTCTACTTAAGAAACAATGTCATCTACATCTTGGATGGCACGAGGGGCAGTTAATGAACATCAATCCAGTGTTTGAATATCCATGTGCTTGTTTCTCCTAACGTATTTGACTGAGCTCGTGCTCAGCTCTACAAATCTCTCCGCAGAGGGCGCCTTTTCGGTCCAAAATCAATTGGGTGGTTTACGGTCGGATATCTTTATTGGCTACTAAAATGCCTGTCAAAGCTTTGAATATTAATTACATAAATAAATACTCAGCAACGAGTGTGATTTTAAAAGTAGCGAAGTAGTGTATTAGCTTAATTTGTAACAATGTAAAAATATACTCATAAAAGTACAAACATCCAAAAAAACTACTTAATTACAGTAACGTGAATAGTTGTAATTCGTTACTTCCAGAGGAGATGGTCTCCTATTGGAACAAAAGCAAAAATGGCGCGTTCGTCTGCGGAACTTACGACACGCCTGCGTCATTTGCCGGGAAAACAAGCCTCCGGTTCACCGGATAACAGAAGTTAGACATTATCGTTAATAAGCGTTGTCAATATGGATATTTCTCTTAAACAAATGCATCGATTTTCTTCAGAAGACCTTTGTTAATACCACGGAGCCATGTCGAGCCGTTCTTTGATCGATGGATGCACTTTTTGGAGCTTCAATTCACTCCCCCATTCACACCCATTCTACCGCTTGGAAGTTAAAGGATATGTGGTATTATAACTCCAACTGCATTATTCTTCAAGAAGAAAGTCATATTCAGTTAGGATGCCTTGAGAGTGAGTAAAACATGGGGAAATTTTGTTTCTTAGCTGAAATATCCCTTTAACCTCCCTCATGACAAGGACCCTATTTTCTGGATGACCTAGATATAGGTCACCAACTCACATTCATTTACAGTGGCCCCTCAGAAGTGTTTGGACCCTTTTTACTGTTGCTTTGAATTAATTGGAGTAAATGCCACTGGGTTGATATATTTTGTGCAGTTTTGGACGCATCATGAGGTTTTGGAAGCCTTTAGCAGCAGCCTGAGGCTCTGGAGCTATGGTCTTTTGCATAATCCATCCCTGCATATTAAAAACAGTCATTTTTACTGTTAAATTACTTAAGCACAGTTTTTGCAGTTACAGCTTGTAAGACACTGCTTTAAACTAAATTTGTTAACTTTTCTGGGAAATCGACTTCAAAGGGAGACCCAGCTGAAAGAACCGTGGGATTCAGACCCAACACACTTAGGTGTTCGTTTTCAGACATCATCGGTTTAGCGTTCGCTCTTCACAGACTCTTCACAGCTCTCTGGGTGAGCGTGCAGGCGTCACATCATTGTGTTTTTACAATCTTCGGCATGTGCTGTGGTGAGGTGTGTGCACGGGAAAACGACTTGGATTGCCGATGCCACTGCTCCAGGCCACACTTTAACATGTATGTGCAACCACATAGGAGACAAATGCGGAGTGTGCCGGACCTTCGGTTGTGAAAACTCTCACCTTTGTGCCGCCTAATTGGATGTCATTATATGGCAGGGACAGTGCGAGACAGGGAGCTTTGCTCTATTCCCATGGAAAAGCTGTTTGTCTTTATTTCCGACATCACTTGGAGGACATTACAAAATCACGGATTGACTTATTAAAAAACCATGGTGCTAACAACGCGTCCCAAGATTTTCGACAACTTTGAATCTCATTGGTCCTTGCATGTTTCCTTAGAAAAAAACGCATGACAACTAGTCACAGGACACGCAGGAACCATTTTTGAGGTTTTTATTTCAGTTTGGCTAAATAAGACCAGATTATTAACATTTTTCACTTACAAACCTATTGTTTCACTTCACAAGACATTTATCAGCCCATCAGTCATTTGGATTACTTTATATCAATGGATTACTAATGATGGATGGATGTATTTTTGGAGCTTCAAAAGTTGAGTCGCGTATACGTAAGATAGCAGGATAGCATTTTAATACAAAATTATTTTTGTGTTCAACTGGGAAGACATGAGGGGTTTAATAGTGCATTGTGAAAGTATTAGTGTGTCAGTTTTTTTCAAAAACTCATTCGACCCTTTGAGATCCTTTGTCATCCTGTCAGAGTGGTTTGGATGTTGTTCACACCTTGATCTTTGTTTAGTTGTTGAAAGTTTGCAAAAGAACATTAACCTGTTCAACCTGTAACGTTAAAGAGTTTGGGAAAGTACATTGTGATTTCAGTCTGTTTGTTGTCACCTGCTTTATTCGTCTTCCTTCATTCCGCATTAGGAACAGTATCTGTAATTTCCAATGTGCAGTCATTTGTGTTTACGCTCACGTTTGACTCAAGGACTGTTTTGAAAAGAACAACCTTCACCGATACCATCGCCTTCAAACTGACTGCAAAACTAACATTGGTCATTTGAACTAAACCTTTTAATCATTCCTGATGTCCTTAAGCAGCACTAGTGAATCAGGACACACTTTGCACAGTGTTGTGATGTTTGTGGGTGTTTTTTGAGAGCACACTTCTCTCGTACAATGACCCTTTTGGCTACCTTTTGAGCAAGTGATCTATTAAGTGGGCACACTTCACATGTAGTTAAGACTTTGTTGGAGACATATGTGGAGTGTGCCAGGCTTTAGGGTGCCATTTCTCACAGCTCCACATTCTAATTGGAGGGTACTTACAGGAGGTGAGAGCGTGTGACCAGTGACTGAATCCCCTTCTCATGGAGAAGAGTGAAGAAGAATGTAGTCTACTTATTGTACTTACTCTATTGCATTGATGCGTATTGAAATAATATTTCTTTTTTATCTTCAATGAAACAAAAATTTCATTAGAATTTCTATTTGCAAACATGATGATTTAAACAGGTAAATGTGTAACTCCATTAGCCCTTAATGTTGCGGAATAGTTTGCAGAAAAATGATATGGTCTGACACAACATGGGAGGTCAGAGGTCCCACTTGCATTGGAACTTGAATGTGCAGATGACCATTACCCAGAAATACACATGGGTTTGTGTAAAAGCATATTTCAAACTTTTTAAACTATTAACATTGTTTTCTGGGTAATGGTCATCTGCACATTCAAGTTCCAATGCAAGTATTTGTGTTTCACATCTCAAGTTTCACTTCTGAAGACAACCCACTGAAGGTCTATGGATTACTTTTAGGATGGGTGTATGTATGTTTTGGAGAATCTTTTTTGGACCATATACATATACAATATGTAACAGATATTTTATAAAATAGCTTAGTTCGGCTCAGAAAAGGTCATATTAATATGGAATGACTGTGGTGTGATGTAGTCCTGTAACCAGCAGGGGGCAGAGTTGTACGTTTTTCAACATAAAAGTTATATTGACACATTTCTTTATTTTACAAACTATTAATTGTTTTCTAATTAAATCACAATCTGGTCATTTTTATTGTCACATATGGAACATCACATTGTTCAGTGCTTGCTTTACAGACCATTGTAAAATATTTTTGCTGCCTTAAAGCCAATTTGATTGTACTTAAAATTGTAAGTCATTTCAACTTAATGTTGCCCATGGTGAGTTGTTTCCATTTATAAAAATAAGTTGAAATTGCTTAATTTATTTTGATGAGTTAACGTAAAGTAACGTAAAGACATGAGTAAAGGTCAAATATATACTGTACCAATAACAGTACCAATAACAGTACACAAGATTTAAACAAAAACTATACACAAGGTCTAGGTTAAACAAACAGTACATTCTGATTCATTGTGTAACTTTTTTATTTACTAAAGTTTTAATTTGAGTGGCTTGTTCATGACAACTGGGTTTAAGTTTTTCCTGTGCAGTTCTAGAGGGCTCAGGTAGTTTGTTTCTAGTATGTTTGTACTTTTTTGTCCAGTGGAGGGCGCCGGAGTTGTCTCTGCAAAATGACTGATAACCGTAGCTAGAGCTCAGGGGAGAGCATTGGACTACTGCACCCCTGCTGTGATGTGAGCAGGACCCCCGGGCAGCGTGTGGTGGTCCTGTCCTGTTACAGTGGGCTGGATCCCAAGTAGGGCAGAACCTGCTGACAGATGTAGCTGAATATTCATTGGTCCTGACAGCTGGACTGGTTATTGTTTTTAAAAGGCCAACATGTTTTATTGTCATTAATCTTTACATTGCTTTGCTTACTAAATAAGTCATTTTTGCAGTGCACTATATTTTAAAACGGTAATAAAAATATATATGTAATATTTTCCAAATAGCCATGTTTAAAATAGCAGGAACAAGTTCAAAATTACAATTTTGCGTTATAGAGACAAAAACTCACTTTCTGCTGTTTTTTGGAATGTGTGGTGAGTAAAAATAGTTTGATGCAGGTTTCCGACAGTCTTACCCTGTTCATTTCTTGCTACCGGTTGGTTTGAAAAAAGCAATTTCACCACCTTTCACAGTTATTTTGTTTTTGTGTGCATTTCACAGTATTGAATTTCATGTATGCAGGAATTCTGAGCTCTTACACACACATATGATGACTTGATATTCCAGTGTGCACTAAACAGACCTAACTCGCCTTTTTTTTTTTTTAGATTCCAGATGAGTTTGATAACGGTAAGTCCTGCATTTCTTAAGAAGCTGTAAAAGTTGATTTTGACAGATGTGTGCTTACATAGCCTTTAAACACCCTAACAACAAAAATGTTAACTATCATTAGTTGTTTTTATAATCTTGACGTGTTTGACTTTTACGTTTATGCTTGTGTATACAGTTATTTTTTACTTTAAATGGATAGTTCACTCAGAAATGAAAGTTCTGCCATCATTTACTCACCCTCTTGTCATGTCAAACCTGTATGAGTTTCTTTCTTCTGCAGAACACAAAAGAAGATATTTTGAAAAATGTTGTTGACCGAACAGCGATGGCAGCCATTCACTTGCATTGGTTTTGTGTCCATACAATAAAAGTCAATGGTTCGTTTATCAGCATTCTTCAAAATATCTTCTTTTGTGTTCTGCAGAAGAAAGAAATACATGTTTACATCATACATGTTTGAAATGACAAGAGGGTGAGTAAATGATGACAGAATTTTCATTTTTTGCTGAACTATCCCATTAAAGTGTTTTAACACCGTGTCTACGTCAAAAGACATTAGAAACGCATTAGAACCCATTATAATTTAAAATTTTGTCCACACTGGATGCCACGGTCGACACAGTGTTAGTCTTGAGTTTTGTAAGGCTGCAGCTGATCTTACTTGGATTACTGCACAGATCTTAGACAAAATCATTTTGAATACAGTTTTATCAACTGTTTAGATTAGCCTTGCTTACCTTTAAATATAGTGAGAAATAACAGGGGAGTAGATGCAATTGGTAACATGATAAAAAAAAAATTTGTAAGGCCTGTTTGACAGAAATTTGGCACGGTTATTTTTACGCTTACAATCTGTCCTACAATTCCTGCTTGTCAAGCTTTGGTCATTTTAAAGTCTCTTGGACCCAGAGATGTATTGTTTGTCCCAATACAAAAGCCATTTATGCGGATGAAGACCCTTCTGGTCTTTCTGTGTGTTTGTTTACCTGTCACTTTAGAAAAAAACATGATGGATGTGCCATATAGCACCCACACACAGCATCCCATACCCAGTGCCAGGCATGTCAACCCACTTCTCAGCCAAATGGTACTGGACCCCTCCACACGTCCCCTCAGGCATCAATCTCTTACACATTCTGATTGGCCCTTAACCTTTGGCATGTGGCGCATGTGCCACTTACTGGTGGCAATTGTTATATCTGTTTATTTTGGCTGCTTTGGTATGATATAGGTGAATTGTTGGCTAGTCATTTATGTAAACTATGTAATTATAGGTTAAGAATGATATTTTAAAGAAATAGTTTGTCCAGTAATGAACATTATGTCATTTTAAGAACTCGCCTTCACCTCAAACATAAAGATGGCATATTTGATTTTTGACATTTTCGATAAAAATGACCCAGCCCTCATTTACTTTAATTGTACGGAAAAGGTGTTCTTTTAAAATAATCTTTTTGTATATTTCAGATGAACATTAATCATGAGACTGGAACCATTTTTGGTGGCCTGTTCCTTTAAGTTCAGCGTTCTGTCAATTAAGGGCAGTTTGGGTTTTGTTGTGATAGCATTGACATATTTATATTATCATCAACTGAGGACGCGCTGGCGTCAAAGAAATCGTTAGCATTATCAACAGAGTAAAGGTACAGATGCCACGTAAGCAGTTAAAGCACCACCTGCCCTTTATTTACTGCTGATATCAATCGAGATAGCATGCTGCTTTTGCTTTCTACGCGTTATCTCTCCGTCTCGTAATAATTGCGTAATTAATTCTGCAGATTCCCCGACGTGTCCTTCTCTGCCCCCCACCTCGATTTATTACCTCCGAGCCCTGAGCGCTGCTGTCCAACATTAATGCTTATATAGCTTTTAATGCCATAACGAAGGGCCATGATTACTTTAGGGACCGGGGTGAAACGCCCACTCCCTCAAGGGAGTGGAGAAGTAGGTTTTCTTCTCCTGGGTTCATGCTCACCCTCCCTTTCCTAGCAGAAGGCTAGCGTGGGGATGAAGAGCGGACTCTTGATAAGCGCTATCCTCGGGGAGACAGGGCTGTTCAAACAGGCGTGCCTGCAAAGAACTTGTTCGCCTTGCCAACTGACGGCATTCAATGAGCGGGCATACTGCGCCTACCCACCCCCTTATCAAAAGCTGTGTAACTCAATTTGTACAGAATGGCAATTGGCCAGCGGCATAATTTAGGGAGAAAAATAATGCTTGTATGAGATCATGCATACATGATCTTTGTTTTTAAGTAATATGATTACATGCTTGCATTTCTAGTAATATGTCTGGCATGAAATTAAACGAATTCTGCGAAATGACAAGTGTAGTCTTGTATGAGGTGTTGTAGAATGGACTCAAACGTGCCAGCAGAAGTTTTGCTTGCAGCTAAACGCACATAGATTTGATCACCAACTAAAACAATAATAATAATAAAGGAAATAAAAATCAGGTTTGTGTGACCGGTTCAAGGGCGAAAGCTGCATTTTTGTGTCTCACTGATAATGAATGAAGGCATTACTATATCTCATTCTGTTAATGTTGGCTACTAGTTTTATACTTCAGACATTTGCGTAGTAAACTTAATCATGTATTGTGATTAGCGGACAGTGGCCAATATGTTACCATAATAAATGATAGAAAAGTAAATGACACATATGCATATATATATATATTAATATATCTATATTATATATATATATATATATATATATATATATATATACATACACATTCCCTTAATATAAATGTATATAAACTTCGTTTAATTAAGTTGTATTTAATGAGGATATGTCCTCTGCTCACAAAACCTTAAGCCAAACAAACAAACATTAAACAATAGGCCATAACGTGAAGGTTTCCACAGGTCTGGTACACTATGCACAGAGCAGTTAGAGCGCTGAGGGAGGGGCCGGACCTAAAGACCACTTTTCACGGCTGGAGAAGGGAACGATTGACAGGGAAGAAAAGAACAAGGCCTCCAAAGAAAAGGAAGGAGGAAGAAAGGCAATTGAGTAATGGCCTTTGGCAAACTAGCGAAGCATATGCTATCCCAGAGCAGGATTAAAGGAGGCTTTTGTTGTGTCCAGAGGCCTAGCCATCGATCTTCATATCCCTCCCTCCTGGCCTGCGACTCAATGGACGGATCCCTCCGTAGAGCCACAAGCCCTCTGGGAAGCAACAATAGGGCTCCTCGCCATTTACACTAACAAACAAGGTTAGGACAAGAGGATCTTCAAAGCAGGCCCAGTTGTTTCCCGCTAGTTTTTTTCTTCTCCGGTGTCGTCTTGGATCAGACTTGGTAACGGTTCTTGCAACTGTTCACCCTTTGTATTGATCTTGGCCTGGTGGAGAAGGACGAGCTTATGCTGGGACAGATGTGTGCCAATTTGAATGACCCTGAGATGCATGGGCTTCTACGATCAATGGAAAGGAGATAAGTCTCCTAAAAGATCCTATAAAAAAAATTTTTTTACATGATGAATATTAGATGCTCTTTATCTCGTACAGTTAAGACCATGCACACACACCAAATGCACCGAACTTCATAATACGCTTTTGTCTCCTTCCTGGCTGTAGCTATATGATCCCAAAATTCATTCTTGCACAGACTTGCTGGCATAGAAATGCAAGACCTGATTTCTTGACGTGTCAACAAATATCTTGAAGAAAGGGATTTTTTTACACAATATGGGGATAAGAGCCAACGTATATGAACAAGACTGCGGTTGGGGAAACGTGGGTAGCAGTCTTATTTTTACAGGCTGTTACTCATGGCACGCACTTGCGAGACTTTTTTGCGAGAATTTTGTCATAGAGTTGTCAAGTGTGAGCACCGTCCCAACTATTGAGACATCAGGTACAAATGGTTATGGTGGATAGTACACTCCTGGGCCTTAAATGGATGGATCACACAAAAATGAAAATTCTTTTATCATTTACTCACCCTCGTGTGATTCCAAACCTGTATGACTTTCTATCTTCTGCAGAACACAAAAGAAGATATTTTGAACAATGTTAGTAATCAAACAACATCGGCCCCCTTTGACTTCCATTGTATGGACACAAAACCATTTCTCAAAATATCTTCTTTTGTGTTCCACAGAAGAAGGAGTCTCATACAGGTTTGGAGTGACATGAAAATAAATGAACAATGTCAGAATTTTTGATGATAAAATCTTGGTTGGAGCATGTCTCACAGTTCTTCAGAAGCTAGATGAAGAGCCCTCAGTCCAGTGTCACTCATTAGTCTCGAGGGAGAGCTTATTCCATTGGAGGCTGCCAACAGGCACATGCTCCCTTGAAGAGCGCAAACACTCCCCATTCAAACTAATCAAACAACGAGAGAAAAAAGGGAGGGAAAGATCCAGAGCGGGCAGACGAGAGGGTGTTTAAGCAGTTTGTATCGTCCCTCCCCCATGTCTTCCAATCAGCCTCCTTCCTTGTGCCCTGATGTTGTTGACGGGGCCTCATGGCGGGCTGGCTGTCTTAACAGATGCACAGCAAGCCGGGCAGGAGGTGCGGGCAACCTGTGTGTCGCCACTTTATCTGCCCTTTTATCTTCTTGAGGTGGCATATGGCGATTGGAGGCCGTGAAGTGGCCAAACAGGCTCTTTATTTTTGTTTAAATGATGTGGTGATGTTGTAAAGTGTCTTGGGTGGCTATTATTATTTGATGTAGTAAAAGAACTATTATCCTGTCATCTTACAGACAGAATATTCTGTCATCATTTACTCACCCCTGAGTTGTTCCAAATCTGTATAAATTTTAGTGCCGGGCAACGATTACATTTTTTATCGCGATTAATCGCATTAAGCGTTAAATTCAATAATGAATTCAAAAGTAAAAGTACGGCTTTATGAACAAAAGTGCAATAAGATTTGGTTTGCAACAAATAACAGTATTTCCTTTACATAGTAGCATTAACAATTTGAACTTAAAATATTTCTTGTGAATCTCAACTTAAATATAAAACCAAAGCCATCTGCCACTGCCAGGGAATTAACGTTCTGTCTAGTTTGATATAGAAAAACAAGTTATAATGATTATTGATTTTATTGCTTATACGTAAACTCTTTCAACACAAAGTGTAAAGTGTACTGTATCTAAAGTGTATTTAAATCTTTAACAATTCAATTATTGTATGCTCCTTTTTCGTTATCTTAACAATTCATATAAGGAAAACACAATTCCTTTAATATGAGTGAGTGTTTTGGGCCCGTCCTTTGTTGTTTGATGAATATTATAAACAGAGATCTTTATTATGCTGCTGCTCCTTTAAGAGTGCTCTATAAAGTTATACAGATCTAAATAATGTGACGCGCGCATGTTTAAACATGTTTTCTGCATTAGCCTCACACTGCATACAATACACACAACACAATTAGTTATCGTTGCTGTTTTGTACCTTAGATTTTGTATTCTGCAGGCTAATGATTTCATTCTGCTTTATCATCAATAGCAATGAGCCTTTTACACCCGCGCATATTACGTCTTTGTGGGGCGAGGGAACTGATAGATAAGCGCATGGCTGAAGGAGGGGAGACGAAATGGAGAGGTTTGTTCTAACAACTCCGCCATCTGGAAGAGATTTAAAACGAAAAGTCGTACCAAGTTCGTTACCTTTCTCCATTCAGTTCTTGCATTCCTGGTTCATGTCATGTGCGCACTTTAGCAGTCTTAGGCCAACCCCAAATGCTCTCATTGGTTGAGACGTGTGGTGAAGCCCATCCCAAGCCAGTACCGATCAGCATCCCACCCCTTCTATGACCCATGGTTTGTCTGTACGTTTCAGAGCCAGTGAGCAACAGATTTTCAAAATAAAATAATACTTTAATACTACAAAAACTGCGTTAATGCACGATAAAATAATTGTCGCCGTTAATTAGTGAATGCGATAATAACACGTTAACTTTCCCAGCCCTAATAAATTTCTTTGTTCTGATGAACACGAGAGAAAGATATCTGGAAGAATGCTTGTAACTAAACAGTTCTTGGCCACCATTGAGTAATATAGCAGGAAAAACTGCTTTGTTCTGTTGAACACAAAAGAAGATATTTTGAAGAATGTAGGAAAGCAAACAGTTCTGGGGCACTTTTGACTACCATTGTCGTTTTTCCTACTATGGTAGTCAATGGTGGCCAAGAACTGTTACATAGTTACAAGCATTCTTCCAAATATCTTTCTCTTGTGTTCATCACAACAAAGAAACATATACAGATTTGGAACAAAGGGTGAGTAAATGATGACATGATTTTTATTTTTGTGTGAACTGTCCCTTTAATAAGTGCAAGTATTAGATGTTTAGTTATTAGTAGCATACCTGCAAACTCTACGCTTTTCAGAGAAATTCGCCGTTGTGAATCCAAATATGCCATTCTTGTGAATCGTAGAGATCCGAAGAGTTTTTATCCAGAGTGGGTGGGGGGTCCTTGGTGATTTATAAAATGTAAGTCCTCGGGTGCCTTATTTTGAACATTCAATGCACAGATACAGGCATTGAATGCGGCAGAAAAGCGCATTATAAACGTCATTTTTGCACCCGTGAAAAGCATTGCTGAAAGGGACGGACGCAACGTGTAGTTTCGGATAAAGAGAAAATTGCGTTGATATGTATTATTCAGTTCGCCCGTGTGATCAAAACAGCTATGTTATGTCATGTGATTATCTGCTGCTCCATAGATGTCATGTGGTGCACTTGAAAATCTTTTGCGGCCTAAAGATTGTGGCAGGTGTGACAGTTCTTTTAAATGAAGCAAATAATGTCTTTTTTCTTGTCAGAGTGTGCCAGAACGAATAATTTACATGTTAAAATTACAACATTTTTCTTATGGGGAGGATGCCCCCCCAGACCCATCGCACCGCACCAAACAACACCCCCACCCCGGTCGTATGGCTGTCACCTTTTTCACCTCTTCCGAGTTTGCAGGTCTGTAGTAGACCTGTGAGGGGTAAAACAATAATGTCATTTCTCTGCCCTCCTAGATGTTCCAGTCATCCAACAGCTCAAAAGAACCTTTAAATACTTCAAAGATTACAGACAGGTGAGAAGACACTGTAAACATTCCGGATTAAAGATGTAATTGACCCAAAAATGAAAACTCTGTGTTTTGTTTACTTGCACCCTTAGGTATAATACACACCAATCCGACAAATGCCAACTAACTCATTTATCTAAATTAGAATAACAGTGTTTGTTGGCATTGGGTGGTTCAGTGTGAATTGGCCTTTTGGAATTTCCTCCTTTCAGAGCAGAAAAGAGATGACTTAACCAATTTTTCCGTTTGATGCTTTCCTTTTATATTATCATCTGAGGTTTGATCATCTATTTCTGATTTTCTGTAGATGATCATTGAGCCCACAAGCCCAAAGCTTCTCCCAGACCCTTTGCGAGAACCCTATTATCAGCCTCCATATACTCTAGTGCTGGAGCTCACCGATGTCCTCCTGCATCCAGAGTGGTCGGTAGGTATCACAGCTCTATAGACGGTTTCAAAGCCACCATATAAACAAACGTTACTGCGCATGCACGCTTTTGTGGCCCAAACGTAACTTCAGAATAGAGAAGTTAATAATAGAGAAGAATAGAGTCCCTGTAGATTATTTCTGATAACAAGCAAAAGAAGTAACAAGTTAATTACCTTCGCTATCATGTTAAATGTATGTCTAACCAGTATTATTTTGCGTTACCGATAGAAGAACAGTTACTTGGCTAAACTTAAATGCGACAAAAGTTACACGACTCACTCAACACATTGTTTATTTAATAAAATTAATATACAATAAAATTCAACAAATTGTTTATTTAACACAATTATTATACCGTAAAATACTAATATAAATTATTATTAATTTAAAATCATTAAAATACAAATAGTTATATTATTAGTCACTAGCCAGACCGATCAACAAACACTGGCCGGAAGTTAACTTCGGGCCAAGCGAGTGTGTCCAATGAAAACATCTATATCTACATTCGTGTGAACTTCAAGATTAAAAGTTAAAAGCTGCAACATGGACTTCTCAGAACATTTAACATTGTTCCAGCAAATGAATCTTGATCGTTTCAGTCTGCCTAATGCAACTGCATACCATTATACTGTAAACCGCAGATTAAATCTACACTTTTGGTGGGTGTTAAGCTTCTAGTTGCAGACCCAGTGCCGCTGTTTCTGTACTGTTGTTTTTGTACATACTTTCAGTACACACCCCCATTAGATGTCTCGCATAGAGGGTATATGTTGTTTTTGTCTCTTTGATTTACTATGAAATGACCCTAGTTACTTTAACAGTTTAAAAGGTTTCCCCCTTTTGACAAACTGTCCTTATCAATTCCTGTTAATCACATGAGGCCATCTGGATGGCTGTTTTGTGCCAGCCACCTGTCGATCTCTCCCTACCTGTTTTCTCCCTCCTCCCCTTATTCTCCCCTACCTGGCCAGCTGTGAGGGAAGGGCCACACACAGGTGACAGGTGGACTGAAGCCCACCTGCAACCCGACACTCCCCCGCAGACTGTTACGGCAATGCATGGCACTGAGAATTGTGTTAAAGCTAAAGCGATGCTTTGTGTCTGACTGTACTCTTACTTTTTGACTTTGGGAAACCTATACTTGGGTTTAGGTGAACACGTTCAAAACTGACTTGAAAAGTATCTGTTACTCTCCAGTGGTTCTCCAACTTTTTCGTTGTACTCCTTGATCTGAATTCAACAGACACTGGACTGGAACGGCCACAATACATCTAGAAATGTTGATTTGAAAAGAAAACTTGAAATGGTCTCTTATTTTTTCCACGGCTGTAGATAGGATTGGTAGCTGCAAATCAGCCAGTTAGACGTGTGATTATTTGTGATCAATAAAATGTAAAATTTCTCACAACATATATTTTAGTTGTATTGAGTTTTAATGATTAAACACATTTTGTTACCCATGTATACAATGTTGTATGGATCTTCTCTGCTTCAGTTGGCCACAGGCTGGCGTTTTAAGAAGAGGCCTGGCATAGATTACCTGTTCCAGCAACTGGCCCCGCTGTATGAGATAGTGATCTTCACATCAGAGACAGGCATGGTGAGTTCACTTCTATTTACCACAAGAATACCAATGTGATGGGCTGCTTATTTGTTTTTGCATACAGTAACTCTTTCATTTAAAGAATAAGTGTCTGATTAGCATTGAACTCGCTCACAATAGTTGTTTATATTTTGGGTGCTATTTGGGGCACACCTACACCTTGTTGATTCTACAAACAAGCAGTGGGTACTTGTGCTCAAATATAACATTTCCTAAATGATGCCGTCAGCCAGACCTTCATGCAGAGGTTCAGTGTTTGCGTGTGTCTGTTGGTCTTTTGTTGAGGTGGCACCAGTGAGTTTTGTGTTTTCATTTGTTTGCATGATTATCTGATGTGGCCACACTTTTTAAGTCATGCAAATGAGCCTCTTTGACTTTTAATCGGCCTTTTACTGTCTAGATAAATTACAAACAGGCTTTTTAAGGCTACTAGCATTTGCATTTTTCATGTCTTTTTGGCATTTTTGCTGCCAGATGTATCTGAAGATCTGTGACACTTATACTTTTAATGACCAACTTTATTGAGTAACACTTTCCCGGGTGTTTGAAATGATTTTTAAAGAATAACACGTGTTTGCACACAGACGGCGTACCCCTTGATTGACAGCATAGACCCTCAAGGATTCATCATGTATCGGCTCTTCAGGGATGCCACACGCTACATGGAGGGCCACCATGTTAAGGTAAACTCCATGATCTGTCTCTTACTAATCACAATGTTAGACAGATGAGCACTGTTTAAAGTCTGAGCACAACGTAACTCCCAGTATTTAGGAAACTGTCCTGTTCCTGTAAACAGTAGCCGACGCTTGCCGTAAAATCAAGTTTTTTGGTATTTCGCCACCATTAACCCCAATTCCTTGAGACACACTGTAAACAACCCAACAATCCAAACACCGGTCAATGCAGCTTATCCTACCATAAATCTTTAGCATGATCTTGTACAGATGTTTATAGATAGGAAACCCATTTCTAAAATTGCACCATTGCAAAAAGTCTGAAATTCTGATTCAAGTGAAGTATGTTTGTCAACTTCCTTTGTTGTTGCAAATGATTACGCATTGCTAAAACATGTCTTCGAGCTCCAACATCTGTGCATGTGTTGTACACTGATCGTATTGCTCAAGAACACCATGCGAGTGCTCTGTGTCTTTTCCCAACCCTGCTCCTGATCCCCCACCCCACGGGCCCCCTCTCCTGAGTGACCCGGCAACATTATGGCGCGATGCCCCCCGTGTCTCTGCTGCATGCCGTCCTTCTGTTCGCCCATTGATTTTCCCCACTGCTATGTCCTTATTCTTTTTTCTTCTCTCAACTGCCCAAGACAATAGCAGTTTCTCCACCTCCTCCTGTCACTCTTCATGGGCCTCATTAACCTTCTGCCTCCTCCTTTTCCTTCATTAGGTCCTGCATCGTTATCTAAGCTTTTTCCTCATTATGCTTGTGAATGGGGCCGAATCGAACTTTAAAGCCAAATGCAGTGTACGGAATTGACTAAATTAGTCGTTGATGTTAGTTCAATATGACACTTTGCATTAAAAGTTGCATAAAATGCCTTAATTTTTGCTTGCTGTTAATTGCGTCTTATTCTAACAACTAACAATTTCTACATATTATGCTATAAGGCTCAGACCTGCTACCTTGTTGAACATTTGCTTGTGGAATAGTACAGTAGTGGCCAAAAGTGGACAATTGACATATTAGCTGTTTATTTAAATGTTTTATTAATGATGCATTAAAATATTGTACGCGTTGTGCATTGGTGTGTTTGGAATATAAGCTGAAGCACTCATCTTTGAGAAGAATGTAAGGAGGCTTTGCAAAGCATCTGTCTTGTGCTCATACACCTGAATTGCAGTCTTCCTGGTTTACCAGCAGGTTACGTCATGTGATAAATAAAAATTCTGTCCTCTTGTCATTTCAAACCTGTATGACAAAAGAAGATATTTTGAAGAATGTTGTTAACAGCCCCCATTCACTTGCATTGGTTTTGTGTCCGTACAAAGTGAATGGGGGCCAGTGCTGTTCGATTACCAACTTTCTTCAAAATAACTTCTTTTGTGTTCTGCGGAAGAAAAAGTCAAAAAGGTTTGAAATGACGAGAGTAAACGATGACAGAATTTTCATTTTTGGGTGAACTATCACTTTCATGTGCACAACACATTTTAGAGAGGAAATCGGGTTTAAAACACGTACCAAATGTTTAGTCATTTTCTTTGAAGCAGATCCATAGCAACACATCTTTTAGTAATAGGAAGTCTTTCACTGTATTCATTTGCAAATTACAATATAAATATTGTCATTTACGATATAGCCTCAAGAGTAGTTTAAATTGCAATCCGATTATGGTATCACCATATATTCGATCATGGTTGTATATTTCAAAATGTTACAGCACTTAACGAAACCTTTTTCTAATCTTAGTATCATCTCGACACAATGTTAAGGTCGCGCTACCCAAATGTGGCTTAGTGATCATACAGAAACAGACGTGTGCGTATCTACACGTATTTATTCACTCCGGTCACATTTCACCACAGCCTGTTCGGCTTCATCCCCCAGACCCCATCATCACTCTCTCTCCGTCCACCTTCTGTCAACCCTCGTCGGCCCCCCTTTACCCTCCCCTTCTCCTCTCACTCACCCCACACCCCCATCTGGCCCTCTGAAGGGGCGCGTGTGTGAGGTGGAGGGGAGCAAAGGCGATTGGATGAAAGCGGGAAGAGCATTCTTACAAAGAACTTCATTTAATAAACAGGCAAACTTTAGATGTAAACCATGTGTCCACATACGAAACAAGAATCAATGACTAATAATACCGTTGAATAAAAAAAAGTGGAATACTGAGATGCGGGCAGTGTGACTTAATACATCGTGATTCACTTCCGGCCAGCTAGAATTTGTGAATAAGAAAACTGTCTCGGTATTATTTCGGTAATACTCATGCATGGCTCAGGCTGGCCTTCCTGTGAGCTGTTTGATATAGATATGACACCAGTAGATGCTGCTTCCCTCCCCCAGCTGAGGTACCGAGCACTGATAGGGGGGTGGGCTGGCCTTTGATTGGCAGGTGCGTGGCGTGGCACGTGCGTATAGCGAGAGGCGGCACGCTTTCTCTGGCTCGTGCTTCAATGTTTTACCTGGGGAATTGGAGCGACTGTTTGACTCGGCAACATGACACTCTCGCAGCTGCGTTACGTGGCTCCATTCGCACACACTTTGAAGATCAAGCACACAGAAGCTCCTAAGAAGTCAGAATAATCAGCGAACATTAGGTTTCATGTGTTACCGAACATCATTTGGATACCATTCATGCAGCGTTTCACTATAATCCTCAAGACCCCGTTATTTATCCACACACGCTTCTAGACTCCACAACAAATACAGTGCGAAGCACACGCTCGGGCTCCCAGTGGGGTCAGGGCGTGTCCCGTAGGGAAGGCAGATGCCGGTAATTTATTGTAAATGCTACGGAGTGTGCCACCATGCAAAGGGGTTTTCTTTCAAGGCCCCTCCATCTCTCTCTCTTTCGTTCGCCACGCGCAATTTTTCCAGCCCCTCAGGGGGATGCTGATGACCTCAGTGATAGGGAGAGTGCAGCGTCCCTGTCCATCTGCTATGCAGGACCACCACTGAGACATCTGGCCCAGAGAGAGTGTGTGTTTGTGTGTCAGAGTGCACTGGGGCTAATGGGCTGGTGTTAAGTCTTTGCACCCCTCCACAAATGCATAGGTGTAAATATGGTTCGCATCAGTGTTACGCGACATGGATGTTTGGGGGTGGTGCGAGAGGTGACATTTAACCTCAATTTGTATGTATAGCCACTGTGATAAGTGGACTGGGCCTAAATGTCAGGCCTTTATTAAGCAAAAAGTCATGAGAGGCAGTGCACTACGGTGAGTTTATCTTATAAGGTGGAACAAGTGTTTAGTAAAGATAGCTTTGGCAATAATCATCTTTGGAATTAATAATTCAAGTGATGAAATCTATTTTATAATATGTTTACAAAACTCGAGATACAAGGTAAACAATTTGAAAAAGTTTCTGTTTATTGAAATGAAATAAAATATTTGGCCTGAAACTTATTGGGAAAATAACACTAAAATGATAAACAAACAAAAATAAAAATTATAGAGCAACATGAACAATATACCAATAAATAATAAAATGACAAAAGCATTTTTGCTAAGAATTTAATAATAAAAGGTAATTAAAAAATATTAATAAAACCAAAAACAACGCTATAGTAATGAAAGACATCTTTTCTCATAAAGATTTTGCAAAGGTTAAAAGGTAAATTTTTGCTTTTTTGTTTTAAGTTTTATATTTTCAAATTCTTTTTTAAAGCAACTTCTGTAGGAACAATACTAATAGAAAAATGGTGCACGCATTATTCACTAATGTGGCTATTTTTTGTCCTCCAGGAAGTGTCTTGTTTGAACAGAGACACCTCCAAAGTCATTTTAGTGGACTGCAAGCGTGAAGCGTTCAACCTTCAGCCGTTCAATGGCTTGGCCCTGCGCAAGTGGGATGGAAACTCGGAGGACCGCACACTCTATGACTTGGCTGCCTTCTTAAAAAGTGAGTGAATAATATACAGTATGTCTGTGGTGAAATGTTTTGAGCACATGGGTGTTGTTGGACTATATCATGATGCAAATCATTTGTCACTGTTAAACCTCTTGTATGGTGTGTAGCTATTGCCATCAGTGGAGTGGATGACATACGTACGGTGTTGGAGAACTACGCCCACGAGGAGGACCCTATTGAAGCCTTCAAAAGACGGCAAGCGCAGCTCGCACAGGTCAGGTTTTAAACTTTTTTTTATTTTTAAACGCTTCTGCCATGTGACAATAAATGAAACTTGAATAGCAACTTGAAATGAATTGCAACTTTTCGAATGTTTTTTTTTTTTCTATATGCTGGTTGGTTTGCGTTACACAGGAAGAGGAGCAGAGGCTTTCTGAACGTACTCAACAGAAGAATCAGGGATTTTCATTGGGGTCCATAGCAGGCCGTTTCTGGTCTCGGAAACAACAGTGAGGACTCTTCGTAGTCACACCCACCAGAAACGGTCCAACCTGGACTGTGACCCACCATTGAGATGAGGGTCGTAGTCAAAAGGGTGGACGGCGTATGTGGACGTGTGAGAGGGAGGGGAGAACAGCTTCAGTCGGGCAGAAACATCCAAACATCTACACTGAATGGTTGCTACTTTGTTAAAGGGGTTGGGATAAGAAGGGCCCAGCTCCAAAAGACGATCTGTTCTTGTGTAGGAGATGGCACTTGGACAGCAGACACACAGATGTGGTGCCCTAATGTATGACCTCACTTATGATTACAAACTGTTTCAAGGGGTTTCGCATTCTCGTGCTGGTTGGGCCGATTCCTGTCATCTCCCGTATTAGCTCTGCAAGAGCAAAGAACTACATACAACCACATGAACTGATGAAATGATACTAATACATTTCCATCACATACAGTAGGTCCTATTTTATAACCTAACCTAACTGACTTGCAACGGTCTGATGTTAGACTTCAATAATGTCTGTTGAGGGCATGGTCTGCATAAGTGGTCACCAAATTAAGGATGACCCTTCTGTGTCCTCATGCTGCCAGTGAGACTGTGTTTTTCATGGTGATGCTGTTGAGCTGCTTCGAGCAGAACCTCGTCATGTGAAGTCAAATAAAGAGAGCTGAATCTGGTGCTGTTTCTCTCCGTGTCAGAAATGGCCCCTTATGTCTGAAGATGCACTTGAGTAATGTTCTTTGTATTGCTATTGATGTGAACAGTGACCCACTTAGAATATGTCCAATAAACCATAATATTAGACATTTTGTTTCATGTCGTGTGTATTGCCTTGTCCAGAGCAGATGTCTTGTGTATCCATCTACATTGTGTGAGAAGTGTCTTTTTTTAGGAAATTTAAACTATTTCTGGAAATTAAGTGCAACACTTCAGGATTGTATTAGGTTTGCCTAAATCTGAGTTAAGCTCTAACGGAAACTATGTGCTTTTTACAGTACACAACACAGACACTCACCACGGCTAAATACATTTGACCCCACATCATTTTTTACATGTTCGAAAGAAAGGGGATACAAAAAGCAGCTGTTGGTTTTGGATCCACTCAGCTTTTATACAGTATGATGACTAAATGATTATGGATGCAATATTTTATCAATGTATTTCAAAATGGGGTCAGTCATATTGTAAAACTGTGGCTTTACATCAGTGCAAGACCACATATGCAAATAAATCATTAAACTAAAAAAGTTATTTCACATCTATGGCTATGGTTAAAAATGAGAATATTTTAGATGTAGAGCTTTCTAATTAATAATAAACATGATCTCAGTCACTATTTAATAGTATTTATTTTAATTGTTTCACTTGCTGATTTTCACAAAAATTTAAATTAAAGATTTAAGTAGGCTACAGCCAATGCCTGCTTTTAACAATTGCCAGGACCATTTACTCCATTGTTTCTCACTATTGTTTGAAGAGTTTATTTGCAAATACAGATGACTCGGTTTTTTATTGTTCAAAATCAAAACAAGTTTTCTTTGGAACGTTCTTGCTGAAGGGGCCGGTTCCCATCTGCACCAGGCCTTTAAATCCAATAAATGAAAATGTTTGCATTTTATTGATTCGAATTATAAAACAGCTAATTAGAATCAATTTTCTGTATTGTTACGTCAACACTCCAACCCGTTCAACACGCACCCACAGAATGTCGATAACCTTTTTGACCGATCACCGACCTGCGTTGCAGCAGGACGCTTCAGAGGCAATTCAGACCCAAATTGCGAGGTGTTAATATTTAGTTATTTCCACACCTTCGCGTTTGACAGACGGACACGTGCCATAATGTCCTCGTGCTAACCTCTGAGTAGGATGAAATGTGCCTGCCTTTAAGAAAGTTAAGCGTGGTTTTAATATAGTAAAAGTGTAGTTCACTTTTTGGCATATGGATTTCCATTCCTATTACCATTTTGACCACAAATAAAACTATTCTTAAATTTCGCAAGGGTGTGCAAATTCACGCCACGTTAGAGCGTGATACAAAATGCTTTCAAAGTGCATAACCTAAAAACTGAAATAGATTCCATTATTTGAACACAGCTACAATGAATTCGCATATTCCAGGGCTGACCCCAACCACAGCCTGTTTCCCAAAGGTGTGAACAAATGACATACGAATAAAGTGACACCTAGGAACATCATGCACGTGCTGGGAGCATGGGAACCAGTCTGCGCCAGGCACCGGGCGTCTACCTTCACACCTTGACAGAGGGCATGCGCTGCGCCTTCTGCCATTGACTAACACCTCTCCAAAACTTTCGCCATGTGTCATTAAGCCAATCCTCCCCCCAGAATTAACTAACACTCAGACGCGCTTTATCCCAACAAACGCGATGGCTCTTACACCTTTTGGAAGTCAGACACGTGGATGAGAAAGTGTTAAGTACTGGCGCGCAAAACCAGTGACCATTGAAACCAGTAACATAAATTGCCTTTCTTCGTATCCCTGGAAAAAACAGGAACCATTACAGTGGTGACTTTATTACACTTGTCTCCGGGTGGGGAGAAGGCCTTCATGTAAGTTTGATCGATCATTAACCTGTATCGGGAAACATCATAGATGCGCCATGCGCGTCTTCGATTGTGCCAGATGGCTATTGATTTTGTGACTTTTCTTCGCTTTCCCCTCATCACTCTCTTTATGGAATGAACATAATGGGCACACAACAACTATTTTGCTGAACATGTACCCCATAGAGAACATCAATCGGAGCACACGGCCAGCCGGCCAGGTCAAAAAAGGGAAAAGTTTGTGACATTTTGGCCATGCGTTATGTGAATTTATCAACTATATTTGGGTTAACAGACTTGATAAATATACGAACACTGATTGTGAAGAGCCAACAAAAGTTTACAAAGCAAATGACTAATTCCGCATACCTAGATAGTTTACAAAGATAACTCCTGTTTACGTATTCGTCATTCTGATGATCAGAAGCCAAGAAACCAGACTGCCCTGGTAATTATCCGACAGTAAATTAACAATAGCTATTCTTCTTAACCCCCCTAACACGGTGACGGCCATTGGGCAAAGCGTGCCTGGGGTAAAGATGGGGCCAGCGGAGGCACGCGCTGCTCTCATTAGAATCACAATAGAAAACCACTGAAGTACGAGCAACAGTTTGGAGCGTTGCGCATTGTTCGCGCGTGTCTCTGTTTACCACTGTGATGTCATAAACAATGTATGGCCAAAGAACCTTCGGTTCAGCTAATAAAATTAGAATGTTGGACGATTCATTCCCTTTTTGCCCTCAAAGCATTACAATTCTTTACCAAGGTGTATTGTGGTGCACTCTATAAATGAACTGCATAAAAGCCCACGCGTATCGTAAGGATTTTATCTAGTGGAATACAGTATAAAAGTAGTGGAAATACAGCATTAAAAAGCTTTTCCCAAACATTAAACAAACATAACGAGAGTAGTTTAAATAAACAGTGATTAAAACAAAGAACTCCATTAAACATCATTTGGATATGCTTTAATGATACAGAGGTGGCGTGTGTTAAAAGGAGGAGAATGCGCGCAGTTTCCGAGATTATCATACAGCTGTAGCGGAGACCCCCCCCAACTCCCAGCACACGTACACACTCTTACTCCAGAAAGCAATTATCTGCAATCTTAAATGCTCTTCTGTGAAACCCCCACCATTTCACCCTCTTTACCAAAGACCCACAATCCAAACCCAAGATAACAAAAGATCCCTCCGGATCTTTCCAGGGCACAATAAAGTACCCCTCCGACGCTTGCCGGTTTAACGACTCACACGCGTCAGAACAATTGCAGATTTTAGGGCTGAATTAAAGGGGGTGTGCGAATCCCTCACCCACCCCCTCTTATCAGCGATCGGTGACGAACAAGAAAACAAAGTTCGAGACACGCGACAGCCAAGAAAACACACAAAAACTATTTTGTTGTGAGAGTAAATGTGCAGTACATTTACCACTAATACATTTACTATTTACTAAATACGAATACTTTTGATCATCCTCAGATATACAGCTAAAAACGACATGCTTGATAGTTGCTCAATTATTTCTTCATTTATTTATACTGTGGTGGTCATCACATAGTATAGGGACAGACTGTAAAGAAAGGTCATTATTATTGCGATGTTGCTTGGATCATTTAGAAAGGATGCAATAAAATTGTTAATATTTAACAAATGGCTTGAACTGTTGACTAAAATGATATTCAACATCCCCACTTGTTTATATGTTAACCATAGCCTGTTTATGTTGTTTGTGTTATTATGTAATACCTCTTTTACTGTACATCAAGCTAAAGATCAAGACATTTGGGGGAACATCAATAGAATCCCCAAGGCACGTTTATGACCGTAATTTGCATACTAAACCACGCCCCAATGGCTGTCCTTTATAAAGTCTCTGCGCTTTACACACTCCACGAAACTTAAGTGACGGGTCCAAAAGTCCTTATACCCTGGAGCTGGAAATCTCTTTCTCTTTGCTTTTCAGGTTCCAGTACAAACGAATCTACGATTTTTTTTATTAAGTGGATTTCGCAGCTGATATATTCGACTTTTTTTCGTAAATTGCGGACACCACTACACACATTCAAATCGGATATTTTTTGGCAGTCTGCTATAGTACAATAGCAGACAAGAAGATACAAAATGGCAAATTTGTTTTTATCGACGTGTTTTTTATTTTTAATATCAATGCATCTGGTTAGTATTTCGCGTGTGCATTTGCGTGTAGCCTGCTTCTTTTGTGTCATATTCGTGTTGTACTGAACGTACAGTGTGCTGATAGCACATTATGTTTTTATTCCCATAGGCGGAATCATCTGGTGGTGTGTTTGAGTTGAAAGTGCACTCTTTCACAACCACAAGCGGTGTATGTAAACCCTCTACAGACTGCCAGATCTTTTTCCGTGTTTGCCTCAAGCACTCGCAAGACAACATATCACCGGAGCCGCCGTGCACTTACGGCACTGGACTGACGGACATATTCAGCGCGGACCAGAACTCCATTTCCAACAGTGCGCCTATTAGAGTTCCTTTTAATTTCAAGTGGCCGGTAAGTATCCCCTACGTGAAACTTTTACTATTTATTCTAGTTTGTTTTTTATTTGCAGATATATTTTTGTTTGCGGAGTTTCAATCAACAACTGTTATTACAGGGAACTGTGTCGTTGATCATAGAAGCGTGGAACGCAGAGTCCTCTGAACAGTCAACAGGTATGTCTCGTATTGGTTTCCCACCTGTGTTGTTTAGTAGATAAAACGCGTCTACTTCTTAACTATAAAGCAGCGTTTTAAAAACATTTGATTTAATTCATTTCAGACAATCTGAACAACATGATCAGCCGTCTGGCCACCAAAAGAAGACTCGCTATTGGGGACGACTGGTCCCAGGACGTGCACATTGGAGAGCAAAGCCAAATGCGCTTCTCTTACCGCGTAGTGTGCGATGAATTCTACCACGGCGAGGACTGCTCGGATTTCTGCCGTCCACGGGACGATCCGTTCGGCCACTTCAACTGCGATGCCGCCGGCAAAAGAATTTGCCTGCTTGGGTGGAAAGGCGAATATTGCGCAGAACGTAAGTGTTGTTTTTTTCATATGGTGTACATTCATGTTTATACGTTTGAACTTAATTTACTAAAAGAATTAAAGAACTATATTTACGCAAGCTGTAAACTCAAGTTTACGTTATTAACTTGAATCTCAGTTTGCATAGCCTGCTTTTGTTCGCCGGGACAATAGAAGCAAGAGGCATGGTTTAACAAGGGCACGCGTTGATACCTAATATGCTCTGCCTTCCGTGAAAAAAAGACGGCATGTGTTTCTTTTGTGCGCGTCCCAGCTGCTTAGTTTAGTACTTAACAAATACTTGATGTGCCCGAGCCTCCAAAAGAGGGGGGGGGTTCTGGTTTTATGATGCACAGTCATTCTAATTTACCCTTTCTCTCCCTCTCCTTTTAACAAGCCATCTGCTCGCCTGGCTGCAGTGAGGAGCACGGTTATTGTGATGCCCCCGGTGAGTGCAAGTGCCGTCTCGGGTGGCAAGGGCCCCTCTGCGACGAGTGCCAAAGATACCCGGGGTGCTTACACGGCACCTGTAGCCAGCCCTGGCAGTGCACTTGCAAGGAGGGATGGGGTGGCCTGTTCTGCAATCAGGACCTGAATTTCTGCACCAATCACAAGCCCTGCAGGAATGACGCTACCTGTACCAACACTGGCCAGGGCAGTTACACCTGTACCTGCAAGCCCGGTTTCAGCGGAACAAACTGTGAGATCGAGACCAACGAATGTGACAGCAACCCATGCAAGAACGGAGGCAGTTGTAATGTAAGCAACAATCAAATGTTCTCATCTGTAATGTGATGATGATCGCTGTTGTCTCTGGAGTGTGCAAACAAATTTTTTGGGATTCTTCCTCTTAGGATCTGGTAAATGATTATTCCTGCACGTGCCCTCAAGGATTCTATGGGAAGAACTGTGAGATCAGTGCGATGACCTGTTCTGATAAACCCTGCTTCAACGGAGGAACCTGCCTGGAGAAGGAAACCGGCGGCTACTCCTGTCTCTGCCCTCCCAGTTACATGGGCTCCAACTGTGAGAAGAAGATTGACCGATGCAGCAGTGACCCCTGTGCTAATGGTAAGCATATTTCTACTCCTAAACCCTTATCTGTGTAGTGTAGTCCGTGTAGGGCTCAGGCATTCCTCGCTGTCACCATCTTCTGCCTAAGGCGACGTGCCGATATCTTTTCTAGAAGTTGCTGGGTCCTGTTGCTTCACATTTTTTGTTTTGATATGCATCCACCGCGCGTGACTTTATCTTTCGTGAAAGCCGTACTACTCAAGCATGCTAGAAGAGACGCCAGTGTGGCTCCCAGACTGATATGAAAGGCAAGATAGAGCTGTCATGTACCAAAATCTGTCACAAATCTAAAGAAAACTGTACTTTTTACACGATTTGTAACTGCGTGTTGGATTTTAATCCCTTTTCTTTTCCTTTTGAAGGTGGCCATTGTCTCGATTTGGGTCACACCCTGATATGCCGATGCCGCCCAGGCTTCAAAGGCCCTCGTTGCGAAATAAACATAGATGACTGTGCCCGCAACCCCTGCCAGAACGCCGGCACCTGCGTGGATGGCATCAACGACTACACCTGCACGTGCACGCTCGGCTTCAAAGGCAAAAACTGCAACGTCCGCGCCGACGCCTGCAGCATCATGCCCTGCGAGAACGGAGGGACCTGCTACACCCACTTCTCCGGGCCGGTCTGCCAGTGTCCTCCAGGGTTCATGGGTACCCGGTGCGAGTATAAAGAGAAGCCCACAACTGTGGCCATCTCACCTTTCCCTGCTGCCCTGGCTGTTTCATCCACTCTGGGTCTCATCACGCTCACCCTGGTGATCTGTGCTGCCATCGTGGTCCTGAGGCAGATGCGGCAGGGTCAGAAAGCCGCCTCAACCACCGTGCGCAACGACTTGGAGACGGTCAACAACCGTGCTTCTTTAACACCTTTAGGCCTTAAAGAGAAAGAGGCTTTATTCATTCCTGGTGGTCCCTATAAGGTGTCCAACAAGGATGTGGCTCTCAGCTCGACCATCGTGGACACTCACGCAAGTGACAAATCAAATTACAAACAGAAGATGATGGACTACAATTTGACCATCGACGAGAAACACACAAACAACAAGCTGGACCTGTAAGTTCTTCTTTTCATTATTAGTCTTCTTTGCTTCGCTCTGTTGTGTTTTTTAGACTGATGATATTGAATATGGAAAACTCATGTTTATGTATTTCCTCTGTTACAGGAAAAATTCTGAATCAACATTATTGGTTCCACCTTTGAACTATTCAAAAGAGGGATTGTATCATCCTGTCTACATCATTCCTGAACACATAGAGCAATGTGTCTTTGCAACTGAGGTAAGCATCTTCTCACATCTATCCTTTTTTTAAAGCCTATCCATTGTTAGCATGCTCCAAATGTGTTGGTTTCGAAGAATATAACTTAACAGTTTTCCTCTCTTGCTGTCCACAGGTCTAACAGTATTCTTCATCTGGAGCACCTCAACCGCAGATGGACCTGACCCGAAAATGTTTACAATCTTAAAGGACACTAGGAAGAAGTGAAGAGAGTATATAATATATCTACGTTTATTATTTATTTATTCATGCTGCTCTACACAGAGGACTACTTCCTGTGACGTGGACAATGATTTTGCAAAGACAAAGCAATAGACTTGAAGACTTGAGGAATAACTTGCATAATTTGCACTATTTTATTTAGTCTTTTATATATATATATATATATAAATATATATATTTCAAATGTACATAATGAATGAGAACTCTCTAGAAGAACTAAGAGAATTGAGGATTCGCCTCGATTATTTCTCGAGACCTTGAAAAGGAAGAAAACAGGCATCCAGACGTTCATCTTTATTCATATCACAAGAGGCCTTGCTAACACAATCAAGAAGGTGCAACTGAAGGATCTGAAACTCTTGACCGTGGAGTATTTTTTTCAAAATGATATTTATGAACAATTGGATCAGTGATGAAAGGCAATCAAAGTTATCGAAACAAGCCGTTTCGACTGTGAATAATGTGAACAACGGAACCTGCTGATGGCTGCGTTTATTTGGTTTTTTTTACAGTTTTAGTGCCTACATTGGATTTGACTATCACTGATGCACACTGTAACCAAACCTAATTTTTATTAAGTGCCTCACCTTTAGCTCAATGAAAAAGGTACACTACAAAACTGCATATGTGAAATATTTGATATGCCTTTTTCAAATCTTAATAGGAGTATGTTTTTCATGGGAACAAATTGTTTAAACAGCAGTACATGATGGATGCTGTTGTGTACAACTTTCATCCTGTCAACACTCTTGCTAAGTTATTTCCGACATTCCCAAGGCTTGAAAAAGGGCCAGTTGGTTCAAACTGAAGCCTCATCATTGTCAAAACTTCCTGGTTTTGTGAACCTCTGCACTGAGGTCCTTTCAAAAAAAGGTTCTGCTTTTGTTCGTGGCATTCCTTTCTCAACTATTATTCATTTTTTCAACCATTTAAACCAAAATAGAGGATACTTTTATATTTTATACCGCCATTCTTAATTTAACAATGCAATATTGTACAAAACCATGAGATATTCCTACTATTTAATTTGATTGTAAATAATTTGTATTTATGAAAGAGAAATGTATATATGTTTATGTATGTTCCTATTTTCACAAAGTCAAAAATATATTTTTTTCTTAAAATAAATCCTGAAATAATTGATTCTGTCTCATCTTGTTACTTTTCTATTTAACTGTCGATGTTCTACATTTGTGTGAAGATGCTTCAATGTAGACTAAAGCCGTATTAGAGCCATTAGAAATGCAAATCCATTGGAGGATCTTTTTAAAAGATGTATTATGTGGCTATGAAGACCATTTGTTTTCATTTATCCATCTCAACGACACCCCACCCCCTTATGGACCTATGTGTAAAATATATCAAAAAGCTATTAAATATGCTCCTGGCTAATGTATATAAAGTAATTATTTCATAAATCCTCAGAACAGTATAGATGAGTACAGAGAAAACTGTGGAGAGTTATTATTGGCCCTCAGACAGGAATCACCTGCCATTCACCCCCCACACTCTTCCTCCTCTATTCAAAGTGAGAAGCTTATGCTCGAAAAAGGGGGAGGGAGGCTTCTGTCATGCTCTCTCTCTCTCTTCCCTGGGGAGCGTTGACATGTGGGCTGTGCGTGGTCTGACACCTGTCCCCAGCTCACTCTTACCATGTATTTATTACCTAGACCTTTCAACAGTTCTCTACACACGCTAATAAAACCATCCTGAGGTTACAGTGAATGAAGTATCATGTGTTTCTAGAACAGGAGTCTAGCTTGTGAACATTTAAATTTACAAGCTAAGGTAGTAAATATGATCACTTTCCTGTATTTCAGCGTATTCTTTAGCCAAAAAAAACTACAGTCAGAGGTGGGCAGTAGTGAAGTATTTTTACTCAAGTACATTTTTCAAGTATCTGTACTTCATCAGAGTATTTGAACTTTGGAGACATTTTACTTCTCTACATAATACTAAAGTATAACATCGTCGCTGTCCTTTTGAAACCTTGTATCGCCATATTTTTTTATTTTGATTTTTGCCATAAATCATTATTAGTCACCCTTTATGTTTGTCACTGGGTTCTGCAAATATCCAACCAATAAAAAGTATAAAAATGCTTGTCAACTTTGACAACACTGTATTTAATCATTTAAAAAGTAGTGTTTTTTGTTATTTCCTGAATTTGGATATACACGTTTTCGGAAGGACAGTGATGACATCATACTTTTCACCCCACTACATTCATAAACACGTTTTTTTATTTTTAACACTGAAGTACATTAAAAATCTATGTTCTTACACTAAGTATGTTTACTCAGAAATTTTACTTGAATAAAATAGTAAATACTACATCTTTAAAGAAGTAGTTGATTTTTCAATGTACTTAAGTATTAAAGGGAAAAAAGAAATGTAGTGGAGTAAAATGTGATATTATGCTTAGGAATGTATTGAAGTAAAATATTTGATATAAGTAGACAAGCATACTTAAGTAGAGTAAAATACTTCAGTGCTGATTTCCACATTTTTTATGAATGTGGAAATCAATAATCTTAGCATTGCTAGTTTCAAGCTAGCATAGATTTAGCCTATTCCTGTGAATTTGCTTACATAAATGTTAAGCCTGGTCGTTTTCAAATCAGAGAATGGAGAAGTCTTTATCTGAAAGTTGACACTGCTTCCATACTCTTCATTCTCTCTGTCATTCTTTCTGTATCGCTTTCTATTTGCATTGGTCTTAAAATCTGAACCCTGTGTAGCTCAGATAGGCAAACACCTGCTGCTAAGCTAATAGGTCACAGTGATGCTAGCTGCAGGATATGATCAAGATATGTTCAGGATATTTCAATTGTTTGTGTTAGAAGAATGACACTGATTTCCCCCAACATCTGACATCAAACCGAAAGAGAAAGAAAGGGAAAGCCAAATTGATTTCATATAAAGATAGGTCGTATAAAGGTCCCATTCACGTCATTGTTAATGTTTGACTTTGTTACTAATTGGTTTTGCTTTCTCTTTCATGTTTGTATGGTCCGGTTGTCTATCAACATGTGAACGCACACCATGCTATTTATATTTGTGATGCTGATAAGTAAACATGTTAAATAACTTGCAGCATTCTTGCAGTATAAGAACTTAGAAGGAATGTTTGTTTTTCAGATGCGGCACTGAGCATGTGCTCAGTTTCCAACTGCCATGTGCTTGGTCAGTCTGGCTATAGTGCTTGTTGATTTCCAAGAAAGCCAACTTCACACAAGCTAGCACAAATAAACTAAAAGTACAATGGAAATTGTAATCTAGTCTTATCATCAGGAGTGAAGTGATATGTTCTTACAGATTTGTGTAACCCTATTGACTTTGGTGTAAAGGTTTGAACCAACAGATTTGAACTGGCTACAGTGGCAAACAGGATGCATTTGTATACACAGAGCTGGGAGGGGCCAAGAGACATGGCTGGTATTCGTGATAACCTATGTAACACAAAGGAGATGCTACGGCCAAACAGGGCTTGTTCTGTAAAAAGAGGTTCTTTGGCTTCTTTTGGTTTATTTCTGTCTGCTATCCCTGGTACTGTTGACTTGTGATATTAAATGATAAGATAGAACCAATATATGTTGTATGTTTATACATTACCAGTCAAAATTTGGAAACGCTTGACCAAAATGTTTAATGATCTTAAAAATCGTTTCATCTTAAGGTGTATGCTTAAATGTGTAAAATTACATTTGTAGACAAAAATACACAGCCCGTCCAAAAAACGTCACACACTCTACTATTTCGTTGGACCGTGTTGTATAATTGTGCCAACATGTTCATTTCTTTCATTAGAAAACAAAAAAATATTTGTTCAATATTTTTGTCGACCAAATAATGAAGAAAAACAACCAACAAAGAGAGCGATTTTGCAAATTCTGGTCAAAGGTTCGCAACTTTGAAGACGCTAAAAGATCATAGTTTTGATTTATTTTAGATACTTTTAGTTACATAATTCACACAGTTACAACTGAAAAGTTTATTTGCAAAAACAGAATTTAATTTTTTTTCAAAAATCATGTTTTAATTATATTCTCATGTTTTGACTGTGTTTTATTGTGTTAGTTAGCTGTATTTTTTTTAGCTTTTATTACTTAATCAAAACAACCCAGCTGCAGTTCGATTGATATTAATTGGAATGCACAATAAAAAATATGTTTAAAACGTTTTCTACAGATGAACTCTTTAATTGTCCTATATAGTTTTGATGAGTTTACTATTATTCTAATTGGTGGAAAACTCTAAATAAAGAATGAGTAAGTGCTTCCAAGCTTTTGAATAGTACTGTATATGTACAGTATTCATGTAATAGGGTTATCAAAAGAAAAAATATGCATTGAATTTGTCCCTATAAATGTATTCAAGATACAGTTTCATGTCGATTAAGAAATATTTCTAGCCAGAAGTAAACATTACTATAATTACTTATTACACTTCTTAGAAAACTAAGCTGTGGTTGATCAACAATGGGATTTTCATGCTTCTTCCTCTTTCTAGTTTCCTTAACTGTATCATGAAGAAAAGTGAGGGTTCTCTCTGTTATCTGAGCGAGATTCAGTAAACAATTGCTAGAATGTGGGTTCAACACCTGTAACATTAATCTGATATGTCGGGTATGTTCCACAGTTGTTATCTCTTTAAAGTAAACACCTACATATCTATACCTTCACTTGCTCATACCCTGAGGTTTGCAGTTCTAAAGGAATCAGTTACTGTTAAAGCTCATTAACATGTACAGTGTATACCAATGTATTCATGGTATCATTCCTGTCACATCCTTCATTCACAAGTGAACAGAATTGTCTTCTGTAATTACTGGAAGGCGCGGAGAAGGAAGAAGCGGAAGATAAAAATGATGACGGAAGAATGAAAGGAAAGAGCAGTAAAAAGGAGAAGCCCATAGATTAAAGGGACACCTGTCAACTCCACATCACCGCTGATTTCAGCCCTCTTCCTCCTGTCTGAGAGACCCCGTCTGATGTCTGTCCTGTAACAGAAAGAGGAAACAGATACAAATCCCTAATAAACTCATGTGCTCTTTCACTTTAGATAGACAGTAACACATCTGGTGCGTATAATGACGAATCCATATAGTTATACTTAAACAGATTGGCTTTTGTGTTTGAACGTTAGAAAATATATGGCAGATCAGATATGCATGGCTGAGAACGTCAAAAAAGGTCTGACCGGTTTACGTGATTCTAGACGTGTATGTATATTATATACGTGTGTATTCGTGGAGTAAGAGGTCAGGGTTTTGAAAGGAAATGTAGAGGGGGTTTGTCTATCTATGATTAAAGTTTGCCCACAATTCCTTCCCTGTTGGCTTCCTGTTTTTGGAGTATTTATAGGTCTTGACATGGGAAGGGAAGTGGACCTTATTCTGGCACTCTCATTACTGCGGTTCTCCTATTCTTTCCTTTAGTGTGAGGAGGAAACAGTGCATCTTCCTGACCACACAACCTGGACACACACATACTCGTACTATACACAAACACCCAAAGCATTTCACAATTCCCGAGGTCTATCTTTCACGCTATCATATCAGAAAAAACATTTTCTAAACTCTGTGCTGGTTCACCAACAAACCAACATAAACAAACTCAGACCGGCATCAAAATCTAAGATGATCTTCTTTGGTCTCTAACATTGCATGCATGTTATTCATGGCAAAGTAGCTCTTAGGAATAATGACGCAGTGTTTACACCAGGGGTCAAGATCTGACACCACCCTCCACAGCTCAGCTGCCACTGGCCCTGCAGGTCAAAGGTCAGAACAAATAGGAAGTGCCCAACACAAATATAGGTCCTACTGACGGAGTGGATTCTTCGGATGGGACGCAGAGGGAGGAAAGGGAATGTGGTGGGGTGGGGGATTTGACAGTGGGCAAAAACGAAACAGAGAAAACAAAACATGCCAGAGCAAGAGTCAACAAACCTAATTTCAAAAGAAAACAAGACAGCCTTCCTTCTCACCGTAATTAGTCCCACAATCTCTACACGCAGTCAGCTAGCGTAACAAGTGTCTCGCACCAAACTCATGGAAAAAAAACTGTGTGCTCAGTGGATTTCCTGCTATTGTCTCAAAGGGAAACTTAGGGAGGCTTGTCTAAGGTGGTAATCGATCACATTTACATAAGAAAGTGCATTTATTCACCCTCATGTTGCTCGACATGTAGGCTGTATAACTCTGATGAAAATATGATGGCAGTGTGGTGGAAATGTTTCAGCAGTTTTGTGTCTGCACAACTGAAGTGGTTTGGTTACCAACATTTCTCAAAATATCTTCTTTTGTGTTCTGCAGAACACAAAGCCATGTAGGTTTGGAATAACATGAGGGTGAATAAATGATGAAAGAATTTCCATTTTGTGTGAACTATCACCAATATTTAACAAAAAATTGACAACATTATTATATATTGCTTAAAAATAAAAGTCTTCAAAGGACATTAACGTGATGAAACACACCTGCGGATTTTCTGCAAGGGCGTCTGCGTGACCTTCATACATTCACTAAAAATAAATTTCAGACATTGTCTGGAATGACACTTTTTGTTTTCAGATGACACATATTTCATTGGCATTCATTCAAGGCAGGGGTGCCAGGAACAAACCGTAAAATAACTGTTTTCCCAGTTATTTAAATTTGCTGTCTTTTTCTGTAATTTTACGGTTTTGATCGTATTTTAGAAATTACATGAAAAATCTGTAAAAAACAACAACATTACATAAAATTACAGTTTTTTGACATTATGGCCCGGTTTCACAGACAAGGATTAAGGCTAGTCCCAGACTAAAATGAATGTGTGACCTGTCTTAACTGAATATAATGTCTTAAAATATATCAGTGCCATTGTTTTGTCTCGAGATGCACACCAGTAATATATTCTTCCACTGTATTTTTATAAAAGCGACATAACTATCTTAATTCAACTAGGGCATAGTCCTGGCTTAAGCTAAGCAGTGTCTGTGAAACCGGGCCTATATGTGGAAAATCTGTAAAAAAAATACATGAAAAATCTGTAAAAAACAACAACAACATTACATAAAATTACAGTTTTTTACAGTATACAGCTCTCTCTCTTTACCGAGAAACACAGAAGCGACAGCTTGAGAACAGTCAGCGGCAGCATGAACTCCCACACATCAGTATAAACAAGAACAGTGGGATACGTACCGAGAACATCATCCCCCATGGCACCTCCTCTCCAGACCTGATCTCCAGAGAGGAGCTTTAGCAGGGGATGGAGAGGTTTATAAATCAGTGCATGTCATTGTTGAGATTGAAGCCTTACTTATATGTTTTGTGTGTGTGAATTATGAGCAAGTTTGTGTATATATATTACTGTATATATAATGCATGCAAATATTTTTAGGTGTTGTTGAGATTTTGAAATACAGATTGAATTTCCCATTATATGCAATTAATAAAAACATAATTGACCATGAGAAGTATCGCTCTGACACTATCTCTAGATCTATGTCTATATATGTCTAAAGGCTCTGGTATTTCCAACCACGATTTGCTAAGAGGTCAATGACCGATATTCTTCAATGACTCATGTGCTCGAAATAAACATTTGCAATGGTTTTGGCTGGAGACTTTTTCGGTTTTAGGGGTGATCTGAAGAGTCGCTGTTTAATGAAAGGAGTCTTGGGGGAAGCTTGCATCCGGCAGGCTGCTCCCCTCTGACCCCGGGCAGCGTGGGAAAGGGAGTACAGGGAACTGGCGTGACCAGGGACATTAACACAGATGACTCTAACAGACCTGGCTGAACACCTGTCCCCCTCCTCTCTGTATCAGACAGTGGAGCTTGAGCAATGAGACCCGTTTAGCCCAGAGCGGGGTGTGGGGAAGTTTCGAACGGAGAGGTTAAAGGAGCCATGCATACTCGAGACTCGAGGACCTCCTGTCTTCAACCCATCTCCTCTACAAGCAGTGGGGTCCAAAAGTCTGGGACCACACTGTAAACCAGTGATTTCCTGGAGATACAAAAATGAATGCATATGGGATGGATCTGCACTACAATGTATGCTGTCAGTAAAGCAAATGGAGAATTGTCAAAAACTGGAAATTCAACTTTGCATGGTGGTTATTTAATTTATGATGAAAAACTGCAATTACAAAACGGAAGGTTTTTTCACTTTTAGACTTTACTGTAAGTCACAAGTTGCAACCAAGTTTGAACGGATAAAAATGAATCAAGCATTCTTAGTATCTTTCCATGTATGATTTTGAAGAATCTGAGCCAAGCAAGAATCACAATGATCACCGAACACCACAAAAAGAAGACTGAAGTCATCATGTTGCATCTTGCTGATTTTCTTACACAGAACATTAACATCGCCAGCATCTTGTACTGTACTGTTCAGGAGAAATGCTGATCGAGCTGTATTCTGTGACGAAGAGGAACTGATCCGCCATGATTGTTCAAGTATAAGTTCTTACAGCTCAGACCCATCCATCAACTGCACAATGGAGTCCAGTGTGGGAAAGGAGCTAGAGGAAGGAAGCAGGTTTCATTCTCACTCAGAGAGAGAGAGAAAGAGAGAGACTTGATAAGCATCTTCTGAGTGGAGCTTTTCTGAGGGGGAAACACGCTGAAGGACAGCTTGGGCTGACCCCTAAAACTAGCCATTCCAGCATGACCAAACATCTGAACAATGATAAATGAACTTTCAAATATCATTTTGAAAGGAGCATGCTCATCTAACCTGTCAATCAAACATACGTGTACAACCAACTGTTTACCGTTTCACACTGTGGTGCTTGCATCACGTTGGCAGAGGCTTACATTTTTCTAGAATAAAAAACGGATATTGGCTGGTTATCATTTGAGGCTACACTTCCTTCAAGCAGAAGTTCAAGTCACTTCTTGTTTCTGGACAAATTCCAAGAGGAATCATGAGCCACATTTTAAGTGCCAGCGGTTCAGTTTGTCGCATGACAAAGCAAACCAGTTGTACGGTTCCTAAAGATAAGAAAGCTGCTCTTAGCTTCGCTTTTTGCTCTCAACAACACACAGGTTAGAGGTCACTTCCATTGGAAAGGTTACAGAAAGTCATATTATAACAACAAACAATATCCCCATAAAACAACATCTTGTTTTGATAGATTTGGTTATCACATTCAGCTCTGAATCTTTATGGGATGCAGACACACATCCGTTGGAAATGTAAGAACATACATTAAACTAGTGTTTTCATTCTGAATGCTGAATGAATCGACATCGAAATTCTCATATCATTTAAACTGATGTTGTCAGGCATGGGGGGGTTGGTAAAGGTCTCGTCTTTGCTATATTTGGGTGAGAGGGCAACTAACCTTCACAGACAGATTGTCTGTACAGCAAAGGCCGTTCCCATGAACATGAAAGCCAGAAGTGAGTGTGAATTAGGGGGGCCTGAGGGTCTTAGTCATTTCCCATGGTGGTGGTTCTCTCTTACCTCTTTCGAATCACACCTCAGGAGAGGTGTAAGGCAAGTGTGCCGTCCCGAATCCCCAGACATCAAAGGGTCTGTCCCAGCATCTGGGTCTGAAGCACCCCTGTACTTTTGTCTTGGGATATTTCCCAGCACTGTGCAAAAGTGTGCCAGTATTCCCGGGAGAAGGAAGTTTAGTTACCAGGCCCTGATGTTCCTGATAAATCTGGGTTAGTTTACAGATCTGTGCGTTTTTAACTTTCAGGGACGCATGTGTATTTCATTCCCAGGAATCGATTTCCTGATTACAATCTCACCGTGAATCACTGTTGAGTTTTATGGAGCTCAGTAGCTGCAGTATTTCCCCTCTAAACATTGCACATGCACTGCTCACAAATTTGACATAAAATACACTGCTTATATGACGCATTAGGTAGGGACTGACCCTTTTCATCCTCAAAATACATTCAGCCTATAACCCAGCCAGGCATGTGCTGTAAATGAGCAAATAAACTATTTCTATGTGATACTGAGAAACATGGATAAAGTCCTTGCTTACAAAATGAAGACAGCTATGGGCTGAAATTAAATTTGAATATTGAAACAGAAATCTCACAATAAAAGACAAAAATACATTTGAAGAGAAGAATGCGGGGAAGTCTGTTCTCTGAACATATGAATGTAAGCAGTAGGCCTACAGTGTCTCCATTTAAAGCAATGGGAGGGATGGGGGGGTCTTAGAAAGGTGAGGAAGAGGGGAGTGGATTATTCACCGGAAAGTTTCCCAGGCCAACACATTGCATTTATAAAGGTAAAAGTTGTTCACATGTATAATGGATGAAGATTTGCTTTATTACTTAAGAACAGAATAAAATAGGTTATTGTTATTGTACAGCTATACAACCAAAGTGTTAACACATTTAAGTGCTACTGTATTAGTTTATTCAAGTCTTTATATGCTTTCAATGAATTAAAGTTGAAAGTGTACAGTAAAAGCAACTAAAAATATATTTTTTAGACAGTATGTGTGTGTGTGTGGGATACCTGGATTAAACCTTTGATGTTTGTTTGGCCTGCAACACCAATAAAAGAAGAACAACAAAAACATATGCTTCAGGACAATCCTGTGATCATATTCAGTTTGGATGTATCCTGAAAATACATTATTCAGATGTAATAAAACAATGGCGAAAATACACTGTTGTACAAAAATACAATGAAATGAAAATGATTTAATTTGCTAGTTTGAGTTATAGTAAAACAGACATTAAGCAGTAGTGCCTACACACAAACAACAGTGCATTGGTCCAATCAGGTAAAAGTGCAGCGACTGACACAACAGGAAAGGCTTGTATTTTCAGCCAGGAGAGAAAAGCAGTGATACGACACAGACTCCATATGATCATTATAATACATAAACAAAAATGCACTAATATGCACTCATTACGTGCCCAGTCGTGACCTAATTTATTAGAAGGATACAAAAGCAAAAAAGCAAAAATGATGTGTCACAATCACTGCCAGAACTTTTTTTATACTTTTGGACCAATGTGATTTCACTGTAGACAAATGTTTTGTAGTTACGGCTGGTTAGGATACAGTGTTTTCATTTTGTCAAGTTGGCACGGTGTATAAATAATCCACACTCTCAAAGTGTGGATTATATCAACACTGTGAGTGTTAATTTGACCATTTTTAACACTCGCTATTTTGCTGTGTACAAAGTGCCTTTGGTGTCCTCTTCGGAATCACCGAGCCATCATGAACAAAATGCAGAATAATGACATTTTGAGGTTTTATTGTAAATGGCCAAATATTCACATGTACAACTGCAATAAGAAGAATCTTGAAATGTTTTTTTCTCATTTTATACCATCTTTTTTTATTCAATGTATCCCTATGTGATTTTGGTATGTCTCACACACTGCTTAGCTAACTTCATTGAGTGCAATAAGTGAATAAATTACATAAAATTAAAATAATTTTTGAATATTCTAATTGTCCTCATCAAGTTATTTGAAAAAAAAAGTATATTCTATTTTCATGATAACATTAAGCATTTTGCATTTGTCCCTGAAAATGTTGTCCACCCTGTCATTATGGGGTGAATGCCCCTTTAAGAAACCAACTAAGTGACATCCCTTCCCCCATTTTGCCTTTCCTCAGTGGAGGATAAAACATCTGCTTTACACACAGTAAATATCTACACTTATTTTTCCCAATTTCCATCATATTGTGTTTGTAGTTGGATGATGTCAACCTTAACATGTCCACCCTGTCATAGTGATATTATAGTGAATATTACTTGATATAAAAACTTTTCAGAAATTCAAAATATATATTTTAAACACAGTGAGCAACATATATTTTAAACATATATATTTTGCACAGTCAGCTTCAATTGGGAATCACTTTGCTAACTGCAGGTACATCATGTGTTCATCAAATGCTAATTTTAGCCTAAAAAAAGGCCACCCTGTCATTGTCTGCCTGGTCACCAACAAATATCAATAATATTAAATATCATATTATACAACAGTTATAACACATAATATAACTGTAGATGCTATACATGAGAGGATGATATAAACTTTTTTGGCAATATTGGTATCAGCAGGTGTTTTGATGATGATATGTTGATAGATTTGACTTTGAATTTGTCCATGACAGGGTGGACATCTTTCGTGGTTTGCGCGTACAGTGTCTGCTTGCAGTTAAATAATAAAAATGTGGGAGCTTGACCAACATATATTTCTAACAGCCTAAGGTCTCCTTAATACAACAAATATGAAGTTAAATGGAAAATCTTTTTATTTTGGAAATTTTTGAAGTCTCAAAGGCACTTATAGTGATATTGACCCAACACATAAATGTGCATGCATAGACTGATGGCAGAAATAAGTCAAAATCCTCCCTGCTGGTGGCCTGATCCAGTGTAGGTCTTTCATGATTCAAGTTCATCCTTTCTCACCCAGAACAACCTCCTGGACAGCAACCAGTCTGGGTTCAAGAGCGGTCATTCCACTGAGACTGCGCTGCTCTCAGTCATTGAAGCCCTGAGACTGGCAAGAGCCGCCTCTAATTCATTTGTACTTATCCTACTGGATCTGTCTGCTGCCTTTGACACTGTTAACCACCACATACTCCTGTCGACTCTCAAGGCTATGTGTGTCTCTGGAGTGGTGATACAATGGTTCAGATCTTACCTCACAGGTAGGACATTTAGAGTATCCTGGAGAGGAGAGGTCTCTGAGTCCCAACATCTCGACACAGGGGTGCCTCAGGGCTCAGCTTAACTTCACTGATCATGTTGCCAGCACCACCCGGTCCTGTAGATTCATCCTCTACAATATTAGGAAAATTAGACCTTTCCTATCAGAGCATGCTACGCAAGTCCTAGTCCAGGCTCTTGTTCTGTCCAGACTGGACTATTGCAATGCGCAACTGGCTGGACTTCCGGCTTGCACAACCAAACCTCTACAGATGATCCAGAATGCGGCGGCAAGAGTGGTCTTCAATGAACCGAAGAGAGCGCACATCACTCCTCTTTTCACTAAGTTACATTGGCTCCCTATAGTCGCTCGAATCAAATTCAAGACTCTGCTCCTGTCCTACAAGACCACCACTGATTTGGCACCCCCTTACCTTCACTCGCTAATGCAGACTTATATACCCGCCAGATCCCTGCGCTCTGCAAACGAACGACGTCTTGTGGTGCCATCCCAAAAAGGTAAAAAATCTCTCTCACGTACCTTCTCGGGATCGGTTCCACATTTATGGAATGATCTGCCCGCTGCTACAAGATCAGTTGATTCTGTAGCCATCTTTAAGAACCGTCTGAAAACACATCTCTTCCGTCAACACCTGACTGATCAGTTCTGACTTCTGTCACTTTTCTACTCTTTCAAAAAAAAGAATTACCTTAGATCTGTATACTGTGATAGGCTATATGAGACCAATTTTCTTTTTTTGCACTTATGCTTTTTGTTGTCCTTATGTTGTTCCAATTGCTTCCATTGTTTCCCTCATCTGTAAGTCGCTTTGGATAAAAGCGTCTGCTAAATGACTAAATGTAAATGTAAGTTGGTCCCTTGCAATCCTACAACATTCTCTAGAAAGCAGGACAGCTGCTAAACTCAGATTTGTTCTCTGATTTGTTAGACCAGGAGCTGACTGGGAGCTCTGAGACCTTTAACCTCTTGCTGGGGCGCTAAGCTGCCAACTGTCATCAGCAGTCAGAGAAAACGATTTATCCTTCGGGGTTAAAGACCTTGCGAATGCAGCAGAGGAGGGTGAGAGAAACGAAACTAGAAAATATTATGTAAAAAAGGACACTGGTTTAATTCAAGAGGCAGAAAAATTTGTCATGAGCAAGCAAGATCCTAGAAGCTATAAACAGGAAGAAGATTCTATGATATATGCTGAGGTTTGTGTGGTGGTGCCCCATAAAGCCATAATACACTTCCTTTACAGTGGCATGTGGTAACAAACAAAATCTTTTTAATGAGTCATCCTTGACCTTTGGGGTATGTAAAGGAACTGTAAAATACTGGTTTTCATATGCAATTAAGTATAATGAGAATTTCCAAACAAAATGTACACACTTCCTGGCTGTGATTGTTGGGGAATTTTAACTGTTAAAGATCCCATAAAAACAGGTTTCTGTCTCTGTATTTCCTACTGAAACCAGAAGCTTGGGGTAAGAAATGTCAAAGACCCTTTTTACAAAGCCAACGGGCTTTCGTTACACCACAGCCATAAACCTGCCAATCTGTCATGGGGAGGGATGTTCTCATTAAACGGCATTTGATTGGACAAAAATCTGTGTAGTGCATGATGAGTCAGACATATTGTTGGTCGGTTTTACCAAGAGACGCACTGTGTAGATCAATAAAAGTTTTCCACATTGTTTTTACTGAAAGAGTTTTAAGAAATGCAATTTTTGCCATGTTTGGATGACAGTTCAAATGATAAGTAAATCTGTAGTCCATAGTGATGTTTTATTTTTCTATTTTATTTTGATCTTATACTTTTATGATGTACAGTATGTGGTTATCCAGTCTTTTAAACTTTTTGTCCTGTCTATTATCAGCATTCTAACACAATCTGATAATTACTCCAAATTACCGTCTCCTGGACATTGTTCTTCAGCCTCCCCCTTTTTTTGTACAAATAATGGGAAGAATTTAGGGAATGTGCTTTCTGAGAAAAAGTCAAGGCGTATGTTGCTGATGGGTTGGCATTGTGCCACCTCAAAGTGCAAGCGAGGCCTGTGGTCTGACATACCCCCCTCCCATTCAAACTAAGTGGAGCAGTAAGACAGAATCTACCAGCTTCCTGCACACTGTTTAGCTTGTACACGCAGGGAAAACAGGATGCATTCTAGAAAACACCAGCAGGCAGCAGATAAAGACACAGAGGATTAGGATGTGTTAATGATGAGGATGTTTTGGAATGTGTCCTGTGATCATATTTGATGCCTGTAGATCCTTTGAAGGATGTTGCAGTAAATCATCATTGTTTCGGATACGACCAGTCTAAACTTTAAATGTGTTGTTTGTAAAAGATATGGGCTGGCAAATTGCAGATGTGTATCACCGCTTTGCTAATATATATTAAAAAAATCATTCAAATAAAATGTAGGACAAAGCAGAAATAACAATTAACAGGTGCACCCTGCATTCTGTATTTAGATGGAAAAATGATTGGAACATGTATTCTGCTAGAAAAGTTAAAGGTATAGTTCTTCTGTCATCCTTTACTCAACCCTCAAGTTCTTCCAAACCTGTATAAATTTCTTTGTTCTGATCAAAAATAAAGGAAGATATTTCTTCAACTATTTACTGCCATAGTAGGGAAAATAAATACGATGGTAGTCAATGGGGGATGAGATCCGCTGGTTACTGATATTCTTCCAAATATCTTCCTTTGTGTTTAGTAGAACAGAGAAATTCATACAGGTTTGGAACAACTTGAGAGTGTGTAAATGATGACAGAATCCTCATTTTTGGGTGAACTATCCCTTTAAATCTTGTGAAATGCAGCAGACAAATGTGCTCTGTGCTATTTGTAAGGAATTCCAAAAAAGGTCATTTTAATATTTATCCGATAAGTAATTTTACAAGATTTAGCTAATTATTTGGTTTTTTTAGCTACATACAGGGCACACAGCTGGCAGTATATGCACACTTTAGGCCATCTGCAAAACTTCCTAAAAAAAAAACTAATCCCGTATATGGTTGATATCTAAAGCACATTCAAATAAACTCTAAATATGCAGGCCAGAGATTTCTGTTTAGACATGTTTGTTTAATTTCAAGTTAAAGCTCTCAACTCAACCAACCAACCAAACAGCACAAATCTGTAGATTTGTACTGTAGATCTGTTGCAATCATTAGCGCAAATAGAAACAGGAAAAACTGCTGAACCGTGATGCACACATGCATCAGTAGAAGTGAAATCAAAATAATGTTTAGTTTACCCTCTAGTGATGTTTTGTTTATGGCAGTACTTTGATCGTCTTGAATAAGCTTTCTTTAGGAAACATGCGAACAAAATGATGCTGTGCAAATGAAGTAATTATTCATTTTTCTCTTTGAATGAACAGCCAAACATGTGAGTACAGAAATAGAAAAAAATGTTGTCAAGCATTTTCATTCATTCTCTGATTTTATAAAAAGTTGAAAATCTGAGGCTTAAAATGAAAATTTGCACATTTAAAAATAACATTTGTAACTGAGACTCATAATTCAACTTTCATTTCTAAAGTTCAGTCATTGTTTTGAAAAATCAGACAATAGATTTGAATCTCTTAAATATACGCTGCAGGTAAATAAGTCAATGCAACGCACTCAATGAGGTGAGTCTTTCAAAAGGGTTTTGCTTTCTCACAAAGGCTGTATATTCTCGTAAATGTCTGGCTAATTATTCTCGGCGGAAGAGACACCTCCTAGATTTGCTCTGCTGATATTGTGTCTCAACAAACAATACCTGATCTATAGTTCTGTTCTGAAAATGCCGTGCAGCAATGAAACTGAAAATACAAAAGTATTGACACACTGACACAATCATGACTCACAAACCCAGCAGATGCAATGAATAATAACCACCTGTCATCAGTGTTTACTGCTTAATTGCTTGGCTCATTGAATTCAATGAAATTGAGTACCTGTATACACAGAAACAAATGAAAGGTTTCAGTACACTGTATATTGCGTCTGATATCTACAGTACAATGACCTACACTTTGACTCAATCAAATCAATGCTATGTAAAGCAATTATACCGCTATTCATTTTAAATACTGATCACTGAAATGATGCTGAAACAATAATTGTGTTCCTGTTTTTCTTTATTCTGCTGGCTGAGCAGTGATGCAAAATACCGTCTGTCTTCAGATCTGTTTGATTCATTTTGACCGAGAAACATGTCAGGAAAAAGCAATACACACCTACACAGATTAAAAAAACATAATTAGATTCAGATGTGTAGCAATTCTGCAAACAAAACAAGTGATTCCTTGCATATAAACAAACAGATAACAATAATCAAATCCATTATAAAAAAATATGAAATGGATGTTTAATAAAATCGTAATTGTGGTGTACAAAGACTATTAATAATTCTCTGGTTGTCCAGGGGAGTTTGATATTATCAGTCGATCAAAAATGTGTTGCAGCTCTGTGACTAACAATCTCATTAAAAGTTGTTTAGTCTAAAACCAACAATCACAGGTGTTGTGTAGTCTTAAAACAGCCTGTGTCATAGCATTGAAGTTTCCTAATCCATGTTTTTGTATTTTGCAACAGCTATCACATGGCAAGGTGACACATGGGAAATCCTTTCAAATGCACATCATCAGATGCCGTGTGCGTGTGGCCATGTACACAACACACATCGGAAATGACCATGTCAATCAGAGATGATGTACTGATATTAGAAGCGGCGTATTTGTTAATTTAAATGTAGGAGAGTCTGTCATTTTGGGAATTCACAGTTTCTTTGGAAATGTGCTTGCAATCTCTTTCAGGTAAATGTTTATTTTTGTGTGGTAGATTAGTTGTTTAGTCAGATCATTGAGGTCAGACAAGAATGCCACAGCTGTGACACCTGAGAGAGATATCAAAGAGATGTGACTTTACAGCGAAGTTACCTGAATCCACGCCAATGGGATTAAACAAAACCAAATCCTTCCTGATGGAACACGTTTAGATATAAACAAAAATGCAATGATGTTTATTACATGAATGTACGTTGAAAGCAAAACTACATGAATTGGTGTACTCTTCCTACCAAGCTACAGGAAATGGGGTTGAATATTCCAGTAAACCCAATGATCAGTTAATTTGAAGTGAATAACGGCTAAAAATATCTGGTTACTGACTATTGCTAAATTTTTAAACAAAGCAATAGGTGTCGGTCGATCAAAAGTTCTTGTCTGCCCAGAAAACCTTGTACAGTGCAAGCAGTTATGAGTAAATTATTTTGTATTCAAATTGTAAGAAAAGCCCAGAGAATCCCCCTCAATTTCTTTACCTATGTGTAATGCTTATGTCTTAACATCTAAGAGCTTAAATGGATAACATTTCCTCCAGAATGTAAACAGGAAGTTTGTCATTTTGAAGCTGGCAGCTTGATCTGAAAAAAATGCATTTGGCTAATTACTCAAACCTTTTACCACTGAATGCACAGAAATGATAGAAACTAGTTTAAAGTGAGTGGAAATTCCCCTCCAAATCTACAGTGGATTTTTAAATAGCTAACTTTTTAACTATTTTCAGACATTTCGGTATTTCACCCAGTTACCTCTAAACAGAACTAAGTAAACGTCTATTTTTGAATACCATTAGAAGGATTTACAAAAATGTTTATAAAACAAATCAAACAGTGTAATAATCTAAACTAATCTAAATCATTTTACACAAACTATTATCAAGGTGCATGTCTATTTCAGGGCTGCTGTTTTATTGTTTTTCACAATATTACCCAGATAAGAAATGTTTTTGTGGCTGGATGTTCATGTTTTGATGCCTCTTAAATGTTTCTAGAACAATGAAGATCTAAAGTTGTCATGGCAATAACACAGAACGACCCAAGTGCGGTGAAATCCGAAGGTATTTATTAGAATAAACAGGCAACAGTCAATAGGAAATAACCCAACCACGAACGTGCTGTCCGTGGTGGTGAGAACAAGAGTCCCCAGAAGGGTTGCACACGGCGACTCGGGCAGAGGATAGGTCTCCGACAATAAGCCTTGGAAAGAAGTGCCTGGGGACCTCACTCGACCCGGGACCCGTGCTGAGGATCTGGAGGACGGCCACGACGAGGAATGAATTCCGGACTCCGCCTGTGGGTAGCTGCCTGCGCTCGAATGCGGTAGAGGTGAACGCAAACGAGAGCTGCCGGGAAAACAGGAAGACGGATGGAGTAATAGGAGAGAGAAACTTCACTTGACCAGACAAGGCGATATCCAAAACTATGACACGACTAAGAAACTCAACTTCTACAGACGAGCCGCTGCTACGTCTGGGGCAGTCTGAAACAGGCTAAAACAAGCAACGATCAGACAACAGACAAGAGACACTGAGGGAATATAAGGGGAAACATAATGAGATGGAAAAGGTTGGCAGGTGTGGGGTAATTACGGGAACGAGTGCTTAATGAGTAACGTGTCAGCAGGCATGTAGGTGTGGAGTGGAAAATCACCAGTGCGGGAAAGCCTAAGGAGACACGAGGGCGGGGTGAAATACGCAGACACCGAGCACACGGTCAGCCGGCGGCTTTCCACGTGCTCGACAACAACAACACAACCCACGTGCAGATGATACCCCGACCAGACCAAGGCCGTGACAGTACCCCCCCCACCAGCACCCCTAGGCGCTTTAGGGAGGGGGCTCACCTCGTCTCCGGTGGAAGTCCATGATCAATGACTGGTCCAACACATCCCGCGAGGGAATCCACGACCTCTCATCAGTGCCATAACCCTCCCAGTCCACTAGGTATTGAAAGCCCCTGCCTCGACAACGGACATCCAGCAACTTCCTGACGGTATATGCCGGAATACCGTCCACCAATCGAGGGGGAGGGGGGGTGGGCCGAGAACTGGCTGGGTTGAGATGGGAGGTGACTACGGGTTTAACCCTGGAAACATGGAATACAGGGTGAACTCGACCAAGAGACAGAGGAAGCTTGAGCCGCACGGCCACCGGATTAACCACCTTGGCGATCCGGAATGGCCCAATGAACCTGGGTGCCAGCTTACAGGAAGGTGCCCTGAGAGGTAGGTCCTTGGTGGAGAGCCATACCCGTTGACCGCACACATAGGCGGGAGGAGAGACCCGGTGGCGATCGGCCGCTGTCTTGGTCCTCAGGGAGGTCTGGGCCAAAACCTCTCTGGCCCTCGTCCAGGTCCGGTGGCACCGCCGGACGAACGCCAGAGCTGAGGGACCCGCAGCATCGAGTTCCTGGGGGGGAAACAGAGGTGGTAGATAACCCAGAGAGCACTCAAATGGGGACATACCTGTGGCTGAGGCGGGTAGGGAGTTGTGAGCATATTCCACCCACGAGAGCTGTTGGCTCCAGGAACTGGGATTGTTGGATGTCAGACAGCGGAGTCTCCGTCCGAGTTCCTGGTTGGCTCTCTCACATTGCCCATTGGTCTGAGGGTGGAAACCTGACAACAGACTCGCTGAGGCCCCGATCTGTCGACAGAACTCTTTCCAAAACCGAGAGGTGAACTGAGGACCCCTATCGGACACGACGTCGACCGGAAGGCCATGAAGGCGGAAGACGTGGTCCACCATCAGTTGAGCCATCTCCCGGGAGGACGGGAGCTTGGGGAGATGGATGAAATGGGCCGCCTTGGAAAATCGGTCCACCACCGTAAGGATTACAGTGTGCCCTCTAGACAGGGGAAGGCCAGTAACAAAATCCAGGGCCATGTGTGACCACGGCCGGGAGGGAATGGGGAGGGGACGTAGCAGACCTGGGGGAGGGCGGCGGGTAGTCTTGCTTTGCGCACAGACCAGGCAAGCCAGCACAAACTGTCTGACATCGATGGTGACCGACGGCCACCAAAACCGCTGGCGCACAGACGCCAGGGTCCCCTTGATTCCTGGATGGCCAACCAGCCTAGAGGAATGACACCACTGGAGGACCTCAGGACGCAGTGGAACGGGAACGAACAGCCGACCCGCCGGGCACTTCCCAGGCACTTGCACCCCGCGACCAGCCTCCTCCACCCGCCGCTCAACTTCCCAGACAAGAGCCCCGACGACCCTCTCCCGGGGGAGGATGGAGTCGACGGGTCTCTCTCTGCCTGGTCCCTCGAACAGGTGGGAGAGAGCGTCCGGCTTGACGTTCTTGGAGCCGGGCCGGTACGACAGGGTGAAGTTAAATCTGCCAAAGAACAGCGCCCAGCGGGCCTGATGAGAGTTCAGTCTCTTGGCTGAACGGACATACTCCAGATTCTTATGGTCCGTCCAGACCAAGAATGGCTGCGTCGCTCCCTCCAACCAGTGGCGCCACTCTCCCAAGGCTAGCCGAACCGCCAGCAGCTCTCTGTTGCCGATATCATAATTCCGTTCCGCGGGGCTGAGGCGGTGAGAGAAGAAAGCGCAGGGGTGCACTTTCTCATCATGATTGGCGCGCTGGGACAAGACTGCGCCTACTCCGACATCGGAGGCGTCGACCTCGACAATAAACTGGCGATCAGGATCTGGAAAACAGAGCACAGGAGCAGAGATAAATCGGGACTTAAGTTTATCAAAGGCTACCTGCGCGAGGGAGTTCCAGGCGAATGAGATCTTGGTGGAGGTCAATGCCGTGAGCGGTGCGGCCACTTGGCCGAAACCCCAGATGAAACGCCTGTAAAAATTGGCAAATCCCAGAAACCGCTGCAGAGCCTTACGAGAGTCGGGAACTGGCCATGTGGCGACAGCCTTGATCTTAGCATCGTCCGGTCCAATGCCTCGAGGTAAGATCACATGGCCGAGGAACGAAACAGTATCGGAGTGGAATTCGCACTTCTCCACTTTGACAAATAATTGGTTCTCGAGAAGACGCCGGAGAACCTCTCTGATGTGTTGGGTGTGTTCCTGGGGAGAAGGGGAGAAAATCAGAATGTCATCCAGGTACACGAAGACAAAGCGGTTAATCATGTCGCCCAGCACGTCATTAATGAGGCTCTGGAAAACGGCCGGAGCATTAGTCAGTCCAAATGGAAGAACCAAATACTCATAGTGTCCCGAAGGTGTGTTAAAGGCCGTCTTCCACTCGTCCCCCTCGCGGATGCGAACCACGTGGTAGGCGTTGCGGAGGTCCAGCTTAGTAAAGTGGTCCACCTTAGTAAAGTGAGGAACCCAAACTCCAGCATTGGAGTTTGGGTTCCTCGCCACAGCAGAGCAGTGCAGTGTTGGCTTGCTCACCGGGAGACTGCATTTATTTATTTATTTATTCATTTATTTATTAGATATTATTTATTATAATGATCTTGCTTGGTCTATAAACACCATGCACTGTGCTGTGTTTTACCTTTCTGTGTTTTTCTTATTTGCTCCTGTAAAGCTGCTTTGGAACAATGCACATTGTGAAAAGCGCTATATAAATAAAATTGAATTGAATTGAATTAAAGACCCGAGCTCCCTGTAGAAGTTCGAAGGCAGATGACATTAAAGGTAAGGGGTATTTATTCTTTACCGCAATCTCGTTCAAACCTCGATAATCGATGCAAGGGCGTAAGGAGCCGTCCTTCTTCTGCACGAAGAAGAACCCTGCACCGGCTGGCGAGGAGGAGGGGCGGATGAGTCCGGCATTCAACGAACTGCGAATATATTTCTCCATGGCCTCTCTTTCCGGAGCCGAAAGGGAAAATAATCGACCCTTGGGCGGAGAAGTGCCTGGGAGTAAGTCAATGGCACAGTCGTAAGGTCGGTGGGGAGGGAGGGATGTGGCACGGGACTTGTAGAACACGGTACACAGATCATGGTATTCCTCCGGAACCCCGGTCTTGTCAGCAACATCCACTTGCAACATAGGAGACACAGAGACAGGAGAGGGAGCAGGACCAAGACAAGACACATGACAAGCAGGGCTCCACGCTAAAATAGAAGTGTTAACCCAATCAATGTGAGGATTATGCTGTGACAACCACGGATGCCCTAATACCAGTGGGGTTGTGGGGGAATCGACGATGTACAACTTAATCATCTCACAATGATTACCTGACAGAAAAAGGCTTACGTGAGGGGTGGTGTGGGTGACGGTGAAAAGTGGCAGTCCCGCCAGCGTCACGGCTGAGATGGGTGGATGTAGGGGAACAGAGGGAATTCCCCATGCTCGGGCCGTGGCAGCATCCAAAAAGTTCCCTTCGGCCCCAGAGTCAATTAAGGCCTTTCCTGTGTGAGTAGTTAGGCCGAAGGTGAGGCGGAACGGCAGCATGGTGCGAGGGAATGGAGAGGTTTCTGTGATGGCGCCCACCCGGACTCTCCGCTTTAAGAGTGGTTGTTGGCTTTTGCCGGGCAATGTGTGATGATGTGCCCCGCCTTCCCGCAGTAGAAGCAGAGGCCGTCCGTGAGTCGTTGTTGCTTCTGGGCCGGCGTGAGGTGTAAACGCCCGATCTGCATGGGTTCGGAATCCGGTGGTGGATGGTGTGTGGTGCTGGCATCCCGGCTGGTGTTGGCTGGTGTCGACGGCGGCGAGCATTTATCCGGCTCTCGATCCTCAAACAGAGATTGATCAAATCCTCCAGGTCTCGGGGTGGATCGAGCGCGGCGATTTCGTCAGAAATGGTTGTGTTGAGGCCGTCAAGGAACCGCGCGCGCAACGCCCCGGCGTTTCACTCACATGCAGCCGCTAGGGTCTTGAAGCGGATCGCGTAGTCCGTGATGGTAGCTCTCCCCTGAGTGACACGGGAGAGTTGGGCGGCCGCTTCATCACCACAGGCCGACCTGTCGAACAAGCTGGTCATCTCTGCGTGGAACTCCCGGAACGAACGACAACATGGGTCCTGGGCCTCCCAGACTGCGACTCCCCACTGACGAGCTCGCCCAGTCAGCAAGGTTAGAACAAAGGCGATCCGGGTTTCCTCCGTAGCATACCGGCGAGGTTGAAGCGCGAACACCAGGGAGCATTGAGAGAGAAACGCCCGACAGGAGTTTGGGTCTCCGTCGTAGATGGGAGGGCTGTTAGCATGCGGTTCCGGATCGCTCGAGACTCCGTGCGGAGGGGGGTGTTGAACTCCTCCAGCATGGGCGGCACCTCGCGGGAACTCGGAAACCTGGTGTTGCAATGCCGTCACCTGTCCCTGTAGCGCGTCAACCTCCTGGGCTGCAGCAGTCAGACGAGATGCCTGTTGTCCCAGCAGAATTCCCTGCTGTTCCAGCGCTGCTCGCAGCGGATCCTGTCCCGCTGGGTCGTGCAGATGGTCTGATCGTTCTGTCATGGCAATAACACAGAACGACCCAAGTGCGGTGAAATCCGAAGGTATTTATTAGAATAAACAGGCAACAGTCAATAGGAAATAACCCAACCACGAACGTGCTGTCCGTGGTGGTGAGAACAAGAGTCCCCAGAAGGGTTGGGGACCCTTCTGGGGACTCGGCGACTCGGGCAGAGGATAGGTCTCCGACAATAAGCCTTGGAAAGAAGTGCCTGGGGACCTCACTCGACCCGGGACCCGTGCTGAGGATCTGGAGGACGGCCACGACGAGGAATGAATTCCGGACTCCGCCTGTGGGTAGCTGCCTGCGCTCGAATGCGGTAGAGGTGAACGCAAACGAGAGCTGCCGGGAAAACAGGAAGACGGATGGAGTAATAGGAGAGAGAAACTTCACTTGACCAGACAAGGCGATATCCAAAACTATGACACGACTAAGAAACTCAACTTCTACAGACCAGCAGCTACGTCTGGGGCAGTCTGAAACAGGCTAAAACAAGCAACGATCAGACAACAGACAAGAGACACTGAGGGAATATAAGGGGAAACATAATGAGATGGAAAAGGTTGGCAGGTGTGGGGTAATTACGGGAACGAGTGCTTAATGAGTAACGTGTCAGCAGGCGTGTAGGTGCGGAGTGGCAAATCACCAGTGTGGGAAAGCCTAAGGAGACACGAGGGCGGGGTGAAATACGCAGACACAGAGCACGCGGTCAGCCGGCGGCTTTCCACGTGCTCGACAACAACAACACAACCCACGTGCAGATGATACCCCGACCAGACCAAGGCCGTGACAGTACCCCCCCCCCACCAGCGCCTAGGGAGGGGGCTCACCTCGTCTCCGGTGGAAGTCCATGATCAATGACCGGTCCAACACATCCTGCGAGGGAATCCACAACCTCTCATCAGTGCCATAACCCTCCCAGTCCACTAGGTATTGAAAGCCCCTGCCTCGACAACGGACATCCAGCAACTTCCTGACGGTATATGCCGGAATACCGTCCACCAATCGAGGGGGAGGGGGGGTGGGCCGAGAACTGGCTGGGTTGAGATGGGAGGTGACTACGGGTTTAACCCTGGAAACATGGAATACAGGGTGAACTCGACCAAGAGACAGAGGAAGCTTGAGCCGCACGGCCACCGGATTAACCACCTTGGCGATCCGGAATGGCCCAATGAACCTGGGTGCCAGCTTACAGGAAGGTGCCCTGAGAGGTAGGTCCTTGGTGGAGAGCCATACCCGTTGACCGCACACATAGGCGGGAGGAGAGACCCGGTGGCGATCGGCCGATGTCTTGGACACTGAGGGAATATAAGGGGAAACATAATGAGATGGAAAAGGTTGGCAGGTGTGGGGTAATTACGGGAACGAGTGCTTAATGAGTAACGTGTCAGCAGGCGTGTAGGTGCGGAATGGAAAATCACCAGTGCGGGAAAACCTAAGGAGACACGAGGGCGGGGTGAAATACGCAGACACCGAGCACGCGGTCAGCCGGCGGCTTTCCACGTGCTCGACAACAACAACACAACCCACGTGCAGATGATACCCCGACCAGACCAAGGCTGTGACAAAAGTAGGGTGGAATAAGTGCATAATGTAGTTTAGTAATTAAGTTCATAATTTAACATATACTTTGACTCACACTATGAACATCATAAAAAAGAATAAAATAGGAAGGGAAATCTGATAAGCAATTTTTGATCAATGGAAAAAATGTTGTTCTCCGTTTTCGTTTCTCACAATGATTTTTGCGTCAGAAGAAAAGGGCTTTGCACGCTAACTTATGCCCAACACCACCTTCATCAACTAGTACACTCTTAAAAATAAAGGTGCTTAAAAGGTTCTTCAGAGCGATGCCATAGAAGAGCCATTTTGGGTTCCACAAAGAACCATGCAGTCAAAGAACCATTTCTTTGTGGAACCATTTATTTCTTACCTTTTTATACTCTGAAGAACCTTTATTGACACAAAGAACCTTTTGTGAAACAGAAAGCTTCTTCGGATGTTAAAGGTTCTTTATATGGAACCATTTAGACAAAAAAGGTTCTTCTATGGCATCGCGAAGCACCTTTATTTTTAAGAGTGTAAAGTTGAAACATTATTGAAAAACAAAAATAATTGTGTTCATGTATGATGGTAAATGATAACATTTTCTGAGTTCTGTGACATTTTCAGATTTCCAAAAGTTGTACGTTTATGAATGATTCTGAAACTCATAACTGGTGTTGAACACATTTTCTAAAACATGGTTAAGATTTTAAACCTAAAACTATGTTTTTCTCCACGGTGAGAATTTGTTCATATACACCTGATTGCAAAGTCTACAGATTTTGAGTCACCTGTCTGACAACATTTTCTAAACCATGTAGAAAGCTTATTCCACTCTAGAATTAAATTTGACAATGTCATTGTCCGACCGTTGCATTGTCTTTTTTCGTATATGAATGGAAACAAAAATACAATACAAACAATGAAAGTAATGCTGTACTATATCTTTAAAAGGTTATCTACTATCATAAGTCAACACATTTTAGTTCCTTACACTTGCTGGTTAGTCACAATCGAGCGTTGGGTCAAAAAGGGACGAACCCAACCATTGGGTTGTAAATGAACCCATGCTGGGTTGTTTCAACCCGATCTCTGGGTTAATTTAACCCAACGGGTTACCTTTTTGAGTGTATACACTGGCCACAGACAGCCGAACCAACAGAGCACCACAGGATCACATGAACAGAGAGGCAGGAGGCAGTGAACACAAGACAATTCTTCAGTAATTTCACCAATTAGAGATGATGGAGAGTGCTGTTAGCTGGCAGCTCAGGAGAGTCCTGTCGACCTGTTCAGCACTAATGAGATGTTTGTCCTCTTTAAAGGCATGCGGTTATTAAAAGCTGGTCATGTTCCAGTGTTTCGAGGCTCCAGACATTTGACCTTTTCAAGTTTAATAGCTTTCATCTAAATTGATGGTTTAACATCAGAGATGGGTTATTTACTTTCAGTTTTGCGCTTGTTTGCACTAGCTTGTCTTTTGTACTTTCTTGACACCTGTTTGGGTTTAAAAAGATCATTAGGTGAGTGTATTATTTGTTTTTGGGGAAGAGTCCTGTGCAAAAGCTTTAATGTCTTTTCTGCTTCTGTTCTATTTCTAGTCTTGCTGCCACCAGCCACAATTTGCTCTGCCAATATTACCTCATGTCACAATCACAGCGCTTTATCCTCCCGCTGCGTGCATCACTCCCTCTCTTTACAGAATTAAAGCGTCTACAAAATAAAGATTGAGATAAATAACTAGATCGAGATGAATAAATCAACACAATTTGAAATCCCTAACAGCATTGCAAATGCCGTTTGTCTCAGCAATACTTTTCAGTACTACGTTTCGAGATTGAGAGGGCCATTGAATGTCAGGACAAAATACCCAGAAGGTATTTGTCATCACCGTGATACAGCAGGTTAACACTGTGCACCACAAATTCCCCTTTAGGAGTGGTCGCCATTGAATTAGAACAATTGATAAAAGTACCAACATATTCAGAGGTTTTGACATTGTTCTCTTGTTTTGCTTGCACTTGGAAGATCCCAAGAAAACTAAACATCGGCAGAGACCTTTGAACATAATTTCTGCATTCCGGCACACCGAGGACCATGCACTCTTTTTTACAGCATAAAAATCAGAGCAACAACGTCAGGGTCGAAAACACAGGAAATGTGTCCTTTCCCTTCTGGCCAGCTAGGTGCCCACACTTACATGCTTTCACTTTCGACATTTTAACTACTTCACAAGTGCACTTTGTGATACTTTATGAAAACAGGAAGAATGGGATGTAGGAGTTTAATGAGCAACAGTTGTTTTCATCATTACCGTTTCTGTGTTGGCATAATGCATCATGTTACAGTAATGACCTTTGTGGTATGAACACAAGACGTCACGTTTAAAGTCTGTCAATCAAACTAACTGCTTTCATTTCGATTTCAGCTATGTAGTGGTGAAAACAGTAAGAGGTGTGTATTACAGGAATTAAACCCTATGGAAAGAACTGAAGGAGTTTTCAGCAGGTAAACGGTGGCATGCTTTCCGTTAATAACACAGGTTCATTCTTTGTGAGATAAGGATTAGGTTTCATTTCATCACGGTTTCACAGCATCCATAATAGCAGATCAAAGGTCAGCAAATTTGCTATAATAGTCTAATGGCTTAAATGTAAGGACTGATCTGCTTTCTATGAACAAATCTTTGAAGTTTGTTTACTATTCAATTCTTACTATAATGTAAATAACATATGGCAGTGTGAGGAAGTGAGACTTGAGGGATGCTGTGGAAAAGTCTTTGTTTGCCTTTCAGTATTGGGCATGCACAGTGCGGTGAGTATTTTTTTATTAATTTACTAAGAACTCCATTCACTAACAACACATTAGATAAACTTCTCAGGAATTTGTGGTTCTCTGTCAGCTCACCTATTTCTTCTGGTACACTTGGCAAATAAATGGTAATCCTGGCCCTGTGACATTCCTTATGTGAGCATAATGACTTACTGTCCTGTGATAAGAAAGAAAAACAAATGTTACACAATTTTTCAAAAAGTCGTTGAAACAATGTATAATACAGACCCTAATTTATGCTTGACTCATGTAGCTGAAGCGATACGGCCCCCAGAACATCAAGACTAAAGTAAACAACAGATGGGATTTTCACAACACACAACCCTTTTAGATAAATATCTGAAGTAAACTGCTGCTCAGCAATGCAGACCTTCCACAACAATTGTACGGGTGTTGCCAAGTTGACAGAGGAGGGCTCCTCTAAAACTGAACGTTGCATTTTTAACCTGATCTATAATGACGTGTACAGTACTAATGTAATGAACTTACTAAATATGTTACACTAGCCAAGCCATTCAAATTATTATTGGTGTAAATATAGTGTCATGCACGTGTGTGTGTGTTTGAACACCTAATGTTTTTAAACATACAGTTTCATTTTATCACAGGTAACATTTACAAACTAACCTTAACAAGAGACAATTATCAGTAGGCCCCTTGTTGTATCTCTAGGGGTCCCTGTTGAAGACCCTTGGTTTATGAACATAAATATTTAGCCTAGATTTGGAATGCCTGAAAATGTACCATTTGCTATGAGGACTGCTTAAAGGTATTTTCAGAAACAAAACAGGTGTTTGGACTATACTGTTTGAAGGCAGACTTTCCTCCGCAGCACACACAAGAAGATATTTTGAAGAAAGTTGGTAACCGAACAGCACTGGCCCCCATTCACTTCTATTGTACGGACACAAAACCAATTGAATTGCAAGTGAATGGGGGCCAGTTAACAACATTCTTCAAAATATCTTATTTTGTCAAGAAAGTCATACAGGTTTGAAATGACAAGAGGGTGTGTAAATGGTGACAGAATTTTTATTTTTGGGTGAACTATCACTATCATTAATTTGGTGGGAGTAACTGTGACTGATACTTTGGTAGGGGGAGGGTAAACCCCACTGCATAATCCTGTTGAACCCAAAGTGCTTTACACCCTAAAAAGCAGTCAGCAGATACCATTCAGTGTATTTACACTACCTATGGATTTCCCCACAGCTATTTATGTCAGGAATGCCGCAACCTATTATAATAATTTCTTATATTATTTATTGAGTCTATGACTCAGACAAATAAATGAACCTAAATTGCACTATTAAATGATGATCAACTGTTTCGGTTAATTTGTTATTACATTTTGGATACTTGCCAGTAAAACACAAGGTGTTGTAAATATGACATCATACAAGCGTCCCCATACAACCCAATTTACAAACACTCTACTTGGCAATTAACCAACCTTTCTGTACAACACAAAGTGTTCAGTAAATAATCAACCCTTAACCCAAGGTTCTTTTGCATTTGTACTGTTTTTAATACGATGCACAAAGGCTTGCATCTTTCTAATGCATATTTGTCCATTACATGAAAGTATGCAAAACAAGACAAGAAAGTCCCCACATCTCCATGTATTGTCACATTCCAAGCACAGACTGGTCAGTTGACATACTAACTCTCCCCAACACGTGAACGTGCCCTGATGTAGTAACATAGGATTCCCCTGTTAAGTAGTTTTAACTTGTTCTCATCTCAAATGCAACGGGAATGCAAAATGAATAAGAATTGCTTAGTGTATGAAACAGTTCACAAATTCCACATCAGAAAATTCCAGGAACACAAACACAAGGAAATGAAAAATGAGAGCTCTGATTGCATAAAAATATCAAAGAGTTGGTGTACACATGCCATCTCTCGAGTATATGTTTGTATGTGGATGTATACGCTTTTAGAAACAGTACAATGTGAAGTTAAATAGCTAGTTTTATTATATTTCTGAGGAGAATTCTAGTTTACATAACTTGGTTGTCTCCAACAACGGACAAGCAATGGACTTTCTTCTGTCATGTGAAAGAGTATGGCGCTATCTAGTGTACAAAAGCACACGAACATTACCACGTAGATTAAATTGTCATAAAGTCGCTTGTTCGTTTACTTTTATTGAATGTTTTACATCGTAAACAATGCTGAGATTTTTTTCATGTGTCATTATGCTACTTAGAAATTACAGTATTTCTAAAATTAGGCATGTTATCGCATTTCCTAGCTATGCAACATACTGTAAACAAACAAGCAAACGATGCTTTAATTTATATATAATAAAATGTCACATTAATTACAATGTCCAAACAAGCAAATGCTAACACTGACAAGTATGCAACATGCAAAGAAAAATATACATACCGAACAAACCCCCACAAGCATGCAGTGGAAGTTTTAACATCAAGCATTCGACTTCATCCATGATGACATGCGGCACTACGCAGACTGATCAGCATTTGACGTCAGAGTATCGCGAGAGCGCATCGAAAGCCCGCGATTCGAATCGCTCTTGCAGTGCTTTGATGTCACATGCCGATCAGTCTTCGCAGCGCTCATGAAGTTGTACAAAATCTGTTATTCTGAACAGGCAGATTCACCAGCCGCCCATGCTGGTCGAGCACAAACACACCCATCCCGTTAACATTCTGCAACTTTTTACAAGTACGTCTTAATGATTTGGTTTTTATGCACTTTTGGACATGGGCTAAATATTTAATGGTGTCGAGATCGGGATAAAGGAAACTATATAACATGGGTTCGACGAACTCCACCCTGATAAAAATCCCAAACGTCGAGGAGTTGATGCAAGAAACTGGCTGTAAGTAACAACAACAACAGTTGTTTTGCTACATTATGTTCATCGTTCATTTGTTTAGTTGTTGTTATTATTGTCCTTGCGTGTTTGTCATTTTATAAGTACGGTTGTATCTTTAGTTTTAGTTATACTGTATATTTAGATTGATTTTTATTTGTATTCAGGTCACGTCAGTTTTATACCAACGTTAGATTGACAGTGGCAGGTGCTGTTTAGCTTTTTAGACTTTAGTGTCCAGCTGCAATCTAGTCATACTGTTTACATACAATTTATCTATACAGTAGATATATAATCAAATTTCATGTCTGAAATATCGCAAATAATAAAATGCAATAAATGGATTTACTTGCCTGGTTTACAAAGCAATTTAAATGTCAGTTAGATTAATATGAAGAGTTTGGTTCCAAAATGAGATAAAATTAAAAAATCATTTTTTTATTGTGCATTCCAATTAATATCAATCAAACCGCAGTTGGTTTGTTTTGTGTTAAGCCATAATAACTAAAAAAAATACAGTTAACGAGCACAATAAAACACTGTAAAACATGATAACATAATAAAAAACATGATTTTAGAAAATGTTTAAAAACGGAGTTATCTCATTTTGGAATCAAACTCTTCATATATTGGTCCATTGCATACTGATGAAGTCATTTCCTGTATGTTGAGTTCTACTGCCTGTAATGCACCTTTATATGATGATGTACATCTTTCTTTCAGTCTCAACTGCACACATCATACGTTTGCATGACCGCTTCAAAGAGCTAGATAAAGAAAGAAGAGGTTACCTCTGGTAAGATGTTTTTTCCATCACTTTGGCTCACGTCCTATAAAATGTCAATTGCAGTTCTAGATGCCACATTTTTTGTTTGTTGTTTTGTCCTGTTTTACACAGTCCTCGGGATTTTGAAGCAATAAAAGGACTGGCAATAAACCCCATAGGAGACAGAATAATAGGTGCTTTCTTTTCCCCTGGGTGAGTGAATCTGGACACAAATCTGGGCATTTTGTAACCTGTTTTTACACAGTGCACAGTACATTTCTGCATCATAATGTAGTTTCTCAGTTCAGTAACTAAAACCACATGTATGTTGTATATTGTATAGCTGTATGGTTAAGTAATGATGTCTCCCTCAGGAGGGAAACAGTGGACTTCTACACTTTTGTGAGAATCCTGGCTCATTTCCGACCTGCTGACAACAGCCGACCCAAAGAATCCAGTTCTCCTGAACCCATCAATAGCAGGACCAACAAACTCAAATGTATGTTAGTAGAATTTGTAGTTGCATTAGTAGGGGGATATACCAGCATCCTCTTAATTACGGAACGTATGTTCTTGATACAAGTGCCATTAGTTGGTCATTGTCTTCGACCCTAATGCACACAAAGAGATTCGTATCACCCTAAATGGGTTTATTTTGCAATAATGACCAACTGACCGAACATTTTTCTGCTTATTACATAACCATGTGCCTAATAAATAAATCAATGGTTATTAAATATTGAATTTAATTTATTTTGAGAACAATACAATCACTTTACCATAATACCAGGAGAGGACCTTTAGGAAGCATCGGAGTAATTTCTTTAATCTCTCAACTTCATTCTTACAGTTGTTTTTCAGTTGTATGACCTGGATAAGGATGGCAAGATATCCAGAATTGACCTTTTAAAGGTCAGTGGTCTCCAGAATCATCATTATAACTAGTTTGGTCCATTTGCTCCCAAACTTCTCACCAACTGAATATGACTGACAGCTGAGTCTGTGTGACAGGTTCTCCGGGGCATGCTGGAGATGCAGGTGACAGAAGAGCAACTGGACAGCATAGTAGACCGCACTATACAGGAAGCAGATCTAGACGGAGATGATGCCATATCGTTTGAGGAGTTTCGCAAGGTATCAGTTTTCAATGTCTGCAGAGTTTGATAACGCCACAGCACTTTATATACGCCTGTTTTATTATCAATGTAGGATTACAGCCAGTTATTATGTTTAAACGTGCTTTCATTTTTTTAAATCAATTTGTTTCAGTCCTTGGAGAAGGTCAACATTGACCACAAGATGAGCATTCGCTTCTTGCGTTAAAGCATTACGGGAAGGTTACTATGCCGACCTCACATACGTCACAAAAATCTGTTTCATCTCCTAATCTGAAGAAATGCAGGGAAGATCCTCACAAGACAATGTGACGGATACAGCGATTGTTTCATATTTGAATGCACTGCTAATCTCTACATGGCACAGTATTTGCAACTACATTCTGACAAATGTATAAAATGTTTTATTCTGCATCTAAACAGTGTTTATATAACATAAATTGGACTGATATATTTATTTAGCGTCTACATATATTTTAATTCTAACAGTTTGTTGCTGCAGGGAAAAGAAAGAGTGATGTTAAGTGAAATGTGTTCATAATGGCCAGCACTGGTATTGTATGTATAGGTAATCTTATCATAAGGTAAGATTTCATGCTTGATTTTGATGTTTTGAAGGTTTTTCAATGCTGGCATGGTTTATTTAATTTGGACTATAAGCTTCATATGAAAGGCTACCACACAGTACTACACCTGTGTCTTCTCTAAAAACAGCCTTTAAAGACTGCTCAAAGACTTTTTGTATTAAAGTCTGACTGACTTTCAAAAATGAAATGTGACATGATTCATAATTGTTTTGCATTGTTTTGTATACATAACTCTTTCCCAAACTCAGTCTGATAAGCATTGATTGTTTTTATAACTGAATTTACTATTTACATTTGATACGTTTGTTCACAGGACAGTGACGCAACATTTCGCTTTGACCGATAGGTGGCGCCACTCATGCTTAAACACCAAATGGTTTTAATGCGAAAGCTTTACTGAAAGAAATCCAGGAAATTATTTATTGTATTCGTTTTATTTATTAAGGTATTTTTAATAGATTTGTACAGTATAACACATCACTTAAGTTATTCATCAATCCTCATTGGGCTTTACTCTTGGGCATACAGGCCAACAGCAGCCAGTACAAGGAAAAGCCAGTGCCTAAACAGAACCCCAAAAACAGAGACTTGACACTTCTACATATGTACTGGTATATTATTTGTAAACCTAAATTACCATTTAGGCATTAACATTATTTAATAACCTGAGGTTTTTATAGTACCTGCAACTGTGATGGTCATGGTTAAACGATAGAGAAGGACATCTGTAGTGCCTCCTTTAATGTGGATAGGCAGACCATTATCCTCCTGTATAAAAGTACAGACATTGCATAAGGAATAAATGGCAACGTAAAGACTTTTAAGTCAGAAGATAACACTGAGTCACCCATGACTCCAGATCAAATAACTCTTATTTGTAAGTATTCTATGTCCAATAACAAGCATAAAATATGTGATCCGAACTAAACAATAATTATCTTTTCAGGTCTGAGGTTTGTTTGTTTTGGATAATGTACCTGCATTATTACCTGCGGGCCTTCAAATATAGGGTTTGTTTAAGAATAATGACATGTCTATACAAGATGAACAGGCTGTTGAAACTGAATGAAGATCTACAAGCAAGTTTGCAGTTCAAATAATAACAGCAATAAATTCTGATTTCAGATCTTTAAAGAATATTTTTATGTGTTTTCCTTTATTACAGCTTAAACCTGTAAATGTATAAAGTAAAGAGCAGCCAAACTTAAAGAATACTGTTTGTTTCTATTGTTGATTAACTTAAACTGTGTGTATGGGTAGTTGAAAAAATAACTACATGTTAATATACTATTTTATATGATTAATATTTATAATATAAAATAGCATACGACTGATTTATCTTTACTGTTAGGTTTTTTTTCAGAATTTTTGCTGTCACACCAACATGTCACACATCATGGTTTATTACCCGTATACATGTCAGTTATTGGACTCTTCATCTAAATTGATTAATATTTTATATACAAGTATATTTATTGACATTAGTATGAAATTCATCTTACCAGGAAAACCTTCTGTCTTTCTGGCACCTTATTTTTCAATTGTCTCGCAGTTGTGCAGAAGGCCCGTGAGGCCAGCCGAGGAAGAGACTGTCAGAGTATAAAAAGAGATGTTTTTACATTTTATTTCAAGTTCACAAATTCATGAAGCTGAAATAAATGTGTCTTGTGGAAAACAATAAAAACAAAGAGATGAATATTTGCCCAGTTAATATAGAGTAGTACAAAAAAATCCTTGAAAGCTTTCAAGACATTAGTGATTCATTACTTAATGTCTTAAAGGAACAGTTCATCCAAAAATGAAAATTCTGCCACCATTTACTCACCCTCAAGTTGTTCCAAATCTGTATCAAATCAGTAGGAAAAACTACTTCATACATTTATTTGTTCTGTTGAAAACAAAAGAAGATATTTTGAAGAGCAAACAGTTCTGGGGCGCTTTTGACATTGTCATTTTTCCTACTATAGTAGCCAATGGTGGCCAAGAACCGAACATTCTTCCAAATATCTTTCTCTGTGTTCATCAGAACAAAGAAATTTATACAGATTTGGAAATCGAGGGTGAGTAAATAAAGACAGAATTGTATTTTTGGGTGAACTTTCCCTTTAAAAAATATTTGCGTTACTTGCTAAACAATATTATAATTTATGAAAGCTACATACAGATTTCTGTTTCCCTTTGCAAAAACTGCTTGACCTGAAGTGACAAACGTCAACAATGTTTTATGGTTCCCAAGGTCAACTGCATGTGGCTTATCTGATGATTTAGCCACGTGCTATTTACAAGCACCTGGAACAAACCAATCAGAGCACAAAACGTAGTGGTGGGTTGGGCCCAACAAGATCCCGCCCCTTCAGTACTGCAGTGTGTCCACCAGTGTGCTGTGCGTGTTTATGTCTGCATGTAGGCATGATAAATGCGTGACTGTGACATGATCTCTTGACTCTTTAGATTTAAAAAAACAGTTCGTCTGTTTTATACAAGTTTGATTAAAGAAAAAACAGGCAATAAGTTTACACACAAAACGGATCCCAAGCTTATAGAAATTATATAAATGATTCAGTTTTGAAAACAGATTTGTTTAATCTGCATATATAATCTTGTAATAAAGAGACAAACACACTGATTTTTTCCCTGATTAAACAAGAGCCACGATATCAGATGACCACTGAATGACTGAGTCTTTTCTCTTTAGAGGTCATTTGATGCTACCAGCCATTTAACAAAAACTGCTGTTTCCAACTCAACACATCCGAATCTGTGCCGATCAAAACCAAGACTACCATCTCATGACCAGGTTTGTTAAGCAAGGCATGCATAGCAATGGTCAGACTATCGTTCTGTAAAATAGTTCCCGTTTCACAAGTATTTTGGAAGCTCGACACCTGTTGCTGACAATGGTAGAATACAGAAGAACAGTAGTATATTTACCAGTAAATGCCTCATGTTCGACGCTGCTGTCTGTGAAGCCTGTTGATACTTGTCTAGTCAGGGCCCTTACAAGGACACACGCTCATTGCCGAGTTTTTGAACTGGAGCCAAGTAGTCAGGAGGGCAAAGGCAACCCTGCAGCGACAGGCTGATTCAATACTTAAAGCTTTTAACAATTTATGAATCAGTGCATGAAGTAACATTTTACCCAAATCGGATATTATGACGAATTTGCGCATTAAATTTGTATTTTACGTTTTCTTTAACTGTTTCCCCGTGGATGACGAGTTATGTCTTCAATTTACAGAATTCGCGTTGCTGTCAAAAACGAGATTTTATGGCAACCCGTGTTTCCGCTATTATGCAGTAGGTGGCGCTGTACCACTTAAAAACAATACAGCATATACGGATCCAAACGCAGTAAATACAATGTATGTTTGTATCGTCGTTTTGTAGATGTCTTAAAAGTAATCACAATACAAAACTTGTGAAATAAAACACATCACTATGGTCCATCAATAAAACTCTATTCAATGGATGCATTTCAGCTGTCATCTAAAAGCCCGTTCATATGGAAGTAATGATGTAGTTAAAGCTACATGTCTGAAAACTGTTATATAGGGCCTAAATATTGCAGTTTCACTTCTTCTTTGACTGAAGTCTGAAGATAGACCTTACACCTGATTGTGGTTTATTTCATTTCTGCATTTCACTAGGGAAAACTGAACTGACATTCTGTGAGAAGCTTTCTATACGGCAGGATCAACATGATCTGTAAGTACTGTCTTATATTTACAGTGGCTGCCTACGTAGCATGATAACAATGTATGCTTTTTAAATAGACAACAAAAATGTAATACAAAAGTTTCATCAATTGTGTTACCTCATTCAGTTTTTGTAAGTATGGAGTTTATTGATCAAGTGTATTATTGCAGACAAAGGCATCCTCTGGGCATTCACGGCTGTTCTGTTTACTGGTTGGGTCTTCACGTATGATGAAGACCAATGTTCTGATAAGGCGTCAAGACAGTAAGATCTTATGAATTGTTCAAATATTTTACAAAATTTGAACAAATGTTTTACAAACATTTTATAGGAAACAGAGAACAGAATACTTGCAATTTATTTGTCAAATAATGCAATGAACAAATAAATGGTCAATAATCAAATTTGAATGTGGAACTGCTTTACTTTGATATCCAAAAGTGTAATCAGCGCTAACACTCGAAAAAGGAAGAGAGTGAGCCATAAAACACAACTTCTTTATTTTGTTTGCACATTTCCATAGCTCATGTAACTGGACCTGTATGCTTCTCACTCTTCAATGGCCTGGGAGTTTCTGCATAGTATGTATTTATAGTTTTTTTGTAAAACAGGGCTGGTTATGTTAATACAAGATGTGTTTAGCTTGTTGATGTCTGTGAAAATTCAATTTTACCATTGTGATCTGTGGTATTTTAGGTGCAATGTGATCTGGCTATAAGTGATTTCTCCATGCTAAAAATCAAACGTTTTGTAAACTCTTATGCTATTATGTTTACGTTCTTCCACAGAGCCTTAACAATACAAATATTTGCAAAATACCACAGACTGTTCAAAACTGGACTATCCATGGTTTATGGTAAGAAAAACAACCTGTTTCCTGATGCTCTGGACATTTGAAATCCTTAGTAAAAACTATAACACTTAACAAGAGTCGTCTGGCTTGTGGTCCTTTCCTGGTCCTGCTGCTCTCTCTCCTCCCCATCACTTCCTGTCCTCTCAAAAAAAAGAACTCTCATACACAAACATTTTGGAATGAAATTATTTTATAATCGTTTTTGTTTTTAGATTTTGAATATTGAACTTTTATTCATCAGGACCAACATTTCATTTAAAAGTGTCATATTGTCTCTTAGGCCTGAACATACTGGTCACTGCTGTGACTGCTGGCCGATATTTCATTCCCATCTGCAGGTTAGAATATTTCAGTCTGCTTCTTGTTTGAACTCCCTAGAGGCTGTAAAATAATAATGAGACCGTTTTGTGTTGAAACGCAGGACATTGAACCTGACCTTTCTCAGCTGTGGCCTTCACTAGTGAAAGCTAAGAACTACTTCATCTTCTGGTAAATATCAACTGTTTGCACACATTTATGATGTTATCTTGCAGCCTACAAACATGCATTTACATGAATGCACTATAGGTAGGGTAGATTATTAATAAGGAAAGAACGTATCAGAAAGTATATACAGTGGCCCTAAAAGTAGTTTGGTACACTAAGACCGCACTTAAAAATGTGTGATTTTTAATGCATTAAATACAAAACATCAAATTATTTTGCAGCTGCAAATGCCGCTAGACCATCTCTTAAAGCCCGGTCTTCTGGGCTGTTTTTGTAATTACTGTTGCCAACTGATCTCAAAGGTTTGGGTTAATGTTCATACAGAATAACCACAGGTGTAGTTCCTCACATAACCCGTGGACATGATCAATTTAGTTAAAATAATATGAACAACTGTTGTTATTGGGATTAATATTTTTTGTATAGGCCACTGTGAGAAAAAAAATGTTGCTCTGTCTAGGCTGTATGCCAAAACAAACGCTGTGCCAGAATAAGTTACGTTCAGCTGTGGTTAGAACAAGTTTTTTGTCAGATTTCCAAAAGGGGTTTATGGGCATCCATTTATCGGTGGTTTCCTGCTTCAGCTTCTCGGAAGCAACTACAAAATGTTCTTATAGACCTATGGCACAGCATTTCACCAGCACCTGTCTCCGTGGTGTTTGCGCTATTTTGGCCAACCCCTGAACTTTTAGTTTTCACACTTTTTAAAAAGCGTTTTGCTTTAAAAGCTCGAGTTTTGTTTTATTTTTACTTATATTTTAATGTTGCATTGTTAGGTGTGGTGTAGGTGTACTGTAGGTGTTTGTAGACAATCAGACTTCCAGTAGAGTACAGCATTTAAAACCCTTGCTGTCACGTTAAAATGGAATTGCGCAATGTTGGTGTGTATAGGTCTGGCTCAGACACGTCCCAACTAATTTATGTGGTTTAATAGGAAGGAAGAGTGGATTAAACACGGGACTTGTGCAGGTTGTGATGAAACTATGGGCTCACCGGTTCATTACTTCCAGACTGCAATCAAGCTTCGGAAACTCTATGACATCGATAGGTGAGTTAACCAGCGGTCAGCATTTTCAGAAGAAATACACTGACATCAGCTTACAGTGAGCTTATTAATTTTGCATTTTCAGTGTCTTAAAAACTTCTGGAATCGAAACCTCCTGTGACGTGTCGTATAAAGTGAGTTTATTGGATTGGCTATGAATCATAATCCCAAATGTGATACGTCAAGCAAAACTTCACTAATATACTCTTACTGTATGTTATCGGCAGTATGATGACATAAGTAGTGTCCTGGAACCACTGTTTGGGCGGAATTACGACTTGCAGTGCGTGACAGACAAGAAGGTAGATTTTTAAAAAACGTGTTACTAAACCAATATCCATTCTAACTTCAAAAGAATAAAACATGTTTCTTTTTTAGGGTCGTCAAGTGTGGGTCCAACTGAAGATAAATCTCTTCAGAAACCAAACGCTTGGATGCCATAAACAAGAGCAAAAGCAGTTGTTTAATACCACAGCGTGGCTTCACAGTCCAGGACATCCCTGTCCAAAAAACGAAAGCATCTTTTACTTTCCAATTAACTATGAGCAACCCCATGAACCTTGCAACTCGAGCCATTCCAGACAAGCTTAGGTCAGCGCGTGTCTGAATAATATCTTCCCTCTTTTAATAAACAAGCTACATTAAACCTAAAGAATTCAGCCTTTGGATTTTCTTTCTCGATATAATCATTAAAACAATCTCAGATCAGATGGGAATGAAGGGCTTTTAATTCATTTTGAATATACACCAGTTTTCATTGACATTAAACGTGTCGTGATGTGGAATAGATTTCAGTGGCACAAAGTTTCTCATCCGCTGGCGATCGAACTCCTCAGCGGAGCATTGAAAAGCACAAGTGATAAATGTGAATCAACGTGCCAAATATCGGCAGGCAATAAGAGGTATAAATGAACAGCCGCAGACTATTAAACATCATGCAAGCGCTCATAATGGATGGATTAAAGAACTCACAGTTCACATTTTATTTGACAGAATCAGTTTTGCCAAAATGTTTCTACAACACAGAAGAAACAGAAAACAGACTATTCACTTAAAACTGCGTCCACTAATAAAAAAAGACCAGCTACTTCACAATGTAGATGATGAAACTAACAAAAAACACAACTCTTGGTAAATGATAGTTGAATCTTAGCATCTGCTTTTGAGTATTAAAATGTGTTCAATATGAGTGTGGTTCTTCACACTTCCAACTTTCCAAGGAAGCGGAGATTGAGAATCTTCAGCTGCTCGTCCAGCTCCATTCGAACAATGCCATCTTCTCCGTCGATACTGAGCAGAACTCCTGTGGCTTCCCGGTCTTCTCCCAGAATCACTTTCACCTGAGGAGCACACAATCACATTTATTCATTTAGCAGATGATTTTTTTCTGAAGTGAATTACATTACAGCTGCATCTTAAAAAAAATGGATTAAACGGGTTACTTCTATGCTGTGGAAAAAACAGCTGAATCAACAAAATGTCCTGTTTGTTTTGCAAAAGACAGTCAGTCATACGAGACAAGACTAGATAAAGATAAGCAAACGATGAGAGAATTTCCTGAACACGTCCACTACCTGAAGCTATGGACGTTAATCAATGACATGTGCATTCATAACTCCAGAATTAGATCATGTAACAGTACCTTGTTGTTTTTGGTTGGAGTAACAGGTTCCAGATGTTCACTTGAAATGCTAACCACCTTATCCGTGTCTTGAAGGTAAACCGAGCACATCCCGCCCTGTGTTTAAACAAAACAATTTCTCTTCATGAAAAATAATAAGAATATTTTGGTAAACCAACTAACAAAAAAAATCCTATCAGAAATATAAACTTTGACCATATCTATTAAAAATCTCTGCTCTGCTTCGCCACGCAAACCTAAATCCATCTGTACAAGCAGACGTATCAGAGGCTTGATTTGGTAACTGAACATAAAGAGTTTTGATATTAAACACAATGTTGTGTAGACTCTTCAAGAAGGAAGGGGTAGACTGGTAATAAACTGCCAAATAAGTTTGCACTGCAAAACATTTTTAAAACTAAAACTCAACACACCAAAACTACTTACAGTGACGCTGCGGATGACACCAGTCTGATTGATGACGCCTCCATCCAAGAAGGTGTCTTTAACTCGCACCATGATGTCTGTGGTGACCCAGTCATTGGAAGATTGGTCGATGTTAGATCCAGGAGTGTGAGGGTTGTATCCTCCGGGAGATGGAGCTCCAGGGGTCATTGGACTGTAGCCTACCGGGCTGGGGCTCGGACTGGCCTGAAGATCATGTGTATTGTTAAAACAACTCCATATGGTTCAATTCGCTGCCTAACAGTTTCTGCTTTAACACACCTATAGCTGTTTAGTAAATGTCTATATTGACTTTGTATTGCTTATTTAGCTACATTTTGCAATACATATGTAATGCACAATATATTAAAATTTACTTGCAAATATAAACCTTCACTGCTAAAAAAAGGAAAACTGAGTTCAACTATATTTTCCATACAGTTACCAAATGTGTACCTGGTAGGCCATAGGTGATGGGGTGGGGTGGTAACTGGCAGGAGAGTGCGTGTTTTGGTATCCCACGGGACTTGGGGCCACTTGGTGGTAACTCTGTGGGCTGGGACTGGGCTGGTAAGACCCCTGCGGAGATGGTGCTGCGTACGGGGAATACTGGTCTGTGTTGTACCTGAGGTGCAGAAACACATTTAGACACGATACTGAAAAGATCAACACAAGTATATGAATGATCACTCACATGGCAGGAGTTCCAGGAGTCTGAGGGTTGTACTGGGGGTTGACCTGTGGGGAGGGCACTTCTGGGTAACCGGGAGTCTGAGGGTTGGGCGTCCCACCATAACCCTGAGGAGATGGCGAGGGCTCATCATCATAGCTAAACTCGAAATCATCATCAGGCCTGAAAAATGAAGGCGAAATGTTACCGTTAATGTACATGACATTGTTTGACGAAAAGGTTGTATAATTATCTCTTGCTTTCTTACCGTGATGGTGTGTTTGGATTGCTGGGGTCCCATGCACCACTCTGACCTGGTGTCCTACTCCCATCATGCAAAGGAGTCTGAGAGCCATAATGAGGTGTACGGCTTCCTGTAAACGATGATAAAGTTCAGTCATTCAAGATAAATTAGAAAATTTGATAAACTTATTTTTTCTTATGGAATTAACTTTTTAGCATTATTTTTATATGAATTTTATGTTTAACTGTATATAAAACATGCATTTTAAATATAATGACAGCACTTTCTCAGACCAGACTTCTAAATATCAAAGTCTAAAGGCAAAAAAACTGCTGGTTCTGTCTGTTTACAATGAATTATGTGGCACAGGATTCAGTGCTCTGGTTTGCAAGTTGCAATGATTTATGACTCACGCTCAAAACAAGTGTAAATAAAGCAACTCCTGAGCAAAGATTTTTTTTTAAGATAATCACTATAACTGCAGTATATCACTATTCTTAAAAATGTAATTTGCTGTCCGTGAGAAGTATCCTAAATTTCCTAAAATTTTCTTAAATTTTATAGGTGGGGTGAGGATTTTCGACCATAAAAATTTCCGGGATAGGAATGTCCGACCCTAAAATAAATCTGTTTCTCTTACCATCGTGGAGGGGCGTCTGACTGCCATACATTGGAGTACGTGAGCCAGTTCCATACATGGGTGTCTGAGAGCCATACATTGGGGTTCGTCCATGGGTGGAAGTCATTCCTCCATGTCGCTTGGCACCTCTGATTCATGGCAAAAAAAACAGATATGAAAGCACATTGAGTTAACTACAGTTATAAACTTGTTTTATGAGGCGGTCATGTCAGAAAAACTAACATGCAAAAATGTATTATCTCTGTGTTACGTGCCATAACACGCAAATATTTTCCAGCATTCAAATTTTTCTCGTAGAGTATTTAGCAGTCCCAAAATTGGCCCGTCATTCAGAGTTCACCAAAAACACACATTACACAACCATAAATAAAAAAGCCCAGATTTAGTAGTATAGAGCCAGAAGCCCAGAACTGTCAAATTCTCTCTCTCGCTATGAATCATTTGCACAGAATGTACATGCTTGTAACCAAACAGTTGGTCACCACTTACTACCATAGTAGGAAAAATGACAAAGTGCCCCAGAACTGTTTGCTACATTCTTCAAAATATCTTCTTTTGTGTTTAACAGAACAAAGGAATTTTTACAGATTTGTAACAACTTGAGGGCAAGTAAATGATGACAGAATTTTCATTTTGGGTAAACTGTTCCCATTGACAAGATTTTCTGTCATTTATGACACAACGTCTCAATTCCAATTAATTTTTATGGGGTTTACATGTTTTGACTATTATACAATAGGGGTGCATAACAGATCCACTAATAAGAGTATAATATACATTTTGATCATCCTCCTGAATCTGATCTGGATAAAAACTTAATAAAACCTACTTACATTCAAGTGTTGATAAAAACATGAATATTGTGTTGTTGTTCTAAAGCAGAGGTCCTGTTCTATTTGAATGTTTATAAAACAAAATGTTGTGGGGGCTGTGAAAGTTTTGCGATTATGATCAAAAATGGTGGCGGTGTAGAATTTAAACATTCCCTTGCATAACCCTTATAAACAAACATGCTAGGGAATGTTTAAATTCTACAGAAAGCTGGCAAGACACTGATAACATACACAGTTGTGAGACGCTGACGGTCCACAGAGATGGTCTGGCATGTTGAATGGAGCTCTACCCTAGCTGTTGATTCTGTGGCATCCTTCACCACTCCAATATAGCCTGTGAAGACAAAAGTAACAGATCAGCTAAAGTAAAACTTTTGCACATCCATTCGTGTGATTTTTAAACTTATGGGAGTCCACGCATGTGCAAACAAGTCACCCCCTCCAACCTACCTTTGTATGGTCCCTGGGATATACGGACAGTCTGCCCAATCAAATCATTGTCTCGTCGTCCTCTGCCTCGGCCCATGCCGCCACCGCCGCCTCCCCTTTGCTGCTGACCTGCAGAAGAGACCAGATAACTGATGAGAATCAATTCAAAACATTGGTTTGGTCCTTATATCTATACTGAAATTCAATACCTGAAAACTGATAACATACAGGATGCAACATGACTACCAGATAGACCAAAACTGCACTCCACTCACTCACCTCCTCCCCCTGGGTGCATTGGACTGCTGATTCGTGGGCTCATGGGAGCAAAGCCTCCCACTGTGAAATTGGTCACATCTCTTGGCTTTGGGAAAAAGATGGGTACATTTTAAGGTCGAGACGTTGAAAATATAAGCTTTGGCACCAGACGTTGAAGGTTGAACACACCTTTGAGCCTCCAGCCAGAACGAGGTGGCGTGTCTTACAAACAAACATGCCTCCATTCTCAACCAGTTTCTTACAGTGCAGAAAAGCAAAGCCTCTGAAGAGATGCCGGATTTCACCTTCACGGCCCTAACAAACAGAGAACAAATTAGCAGATTGGTTTTAGCCAGTACAGTCCTGTTAAAAGAATAGCTCACCCAAAAATGAAAATTCTGTCATCCTTTACTCACCCTCGAGTTGTTCCAAATCTGTATAAATGTCTTTGTTCTGATGAACACAGAGAAAGATATTTGAAAGAATGCTTGTAACCAAACAGTTCTTGGCCACCATTGACTACCATAGTATGTAAAATTGCTTTATAAATGTCTTTGATCTGTTGAACGCAGAAGATGATGTTTTGAAGAATGTAGGAACACAAACAGTTCTGGGTCACTTTTGACTACCATTGTTATTTTTCCTACTATGGTAGTCAATGGTGCCCAAGAACTGTTTGGTTACAAGCATTCTTCCAAATATCTTTCTCTGTGTTCACCAGAATTTTTTTTTGCTGATTTTGAACAACTCGAGAGTGAGTAAATGATGACAGAATTTTCATTTTGACAGTCGAACTGTCCCTTTAACACATCACAACCAATGAATAATGACTCGGACTTATTTACCGAGTGTGGTCCATCGATGACTTTGACAATATCCTTAACGTGAATGTTGTTTTGCTCGGAGTCGAGAGCGACGGCGAAGCGGTTGTCCTTCCGCCTGTTTACAGCCTGATGCCGCACTGTTAAAACCTTCCCGTGCATGTTTAGAACCTACAGACAAAAAAGCTAAAAGTCTAGCAAAAGTGTACAAGCGCATAGAAAAAACTCCAATGTATCTCACTGTTTTCATTGAGACTTTACCTGGAAGGTCTCTCTCTCTAGCCTGACAATGACTCCTACAGTTTGGGGGTCTAACTGTACCAGCTCTCCCCACTCGTGCTGCCCACCTGCATCCACACCTGAGGCCGTCTCAGAACACAGCTGCAGGTCCCTGGGCAAGACTTTCAACTGAAGAAAAAACAACAACATGTTTATAGTCAGGGCACCAACACTTATGCATGATTTGATAGTATCATTTGATAGTAAATGTACCTCATGCATGGTAAGGTCCGAGAAGAGAATGACAAAGTTCTCCTCCACGCGGACTATGAGGCCCGTGTCACCTTCAAAACGGCCGGCGATTACTTTCACGTGGTCGCCCATACGAAAGTACTTCCTCAATTCATGAGCTGGAAACTCCAGAGGATCCTAAAAACAAAAAGATGGTGAGATATCATATAGGACTGTGAAGGTGACATGGCATAAAAAGACTGATCACCTTGAGGTCCTCGTGTTTGGGCATGATGGTGATCTTGTTGCCATCCACACTCAAGATTTTGCCCTGAAGGTTGATCAACTCTCCCTCACACACCTCCACGTTATCACCCGACTGGAGGTTGTGTTCACGTTCTTTACCTGCCATCCAAAAACACGTATTCAATATCAAAATCTTTCAAATCTACACTGAGCAGACAGACAAACTTGTGGTACCTGTGGTCTCTGTGACTACTTCAAGGTCGATACCCTCTGGTTGGTCCTCAAACTTCTCCAGTTCTGAAAGTGTGGGCTTGACACCTTCTGTGATCTACAGATAAGATAAAACCGGACAAATTACGTTTTAATAAGAAACAACAAACAAATGGAACTCAATCGTGTGTGTGGGTACTTACTACAGCTGACATGGCAAAGCTTTTAAACAGGAACCCTTTGCGGCTATAGCGGTTGCCTTCAAAGATCATGAAGTCACCGTCATGGCTGACCTCACCACCAAGAGACCTAAAGAGCAGAGGGGAAACGTGTGGACACAACTGGGTAGATGTAAGTCGAGAGGTTACGATATAAGACTCACGATTAACTTTACCTGATCTTATCAGCATCGAAAAGCCTCTGAGATGGTCTTTTAAACTTCTTTCTTTTGGCAAACCAATCTTTCTATAAAACCAATGATAAAGACAGGGTCATGTTACCACATCTGTTATATCTTGCTTGTACTGTATATTATGATGAGTAGACACAGTAGAGGTGTACCCTACCATGCTCATCCTTGCTTTGATGCGGTCCAGATCAATACGAGGTATCATTTTTAGCGAGATTGTATTCTGACTCGGTTCAACATAGTCCACCTGCCAAAGGCAAATTATTAAACATGTCACAATGCTTTTACACAAAACCAAATCTGTGTATTTATACAAAGGCAAAGAATAAATCATCGCCGGAATCCCCACCTGCGCAATGTCATCTTTATAAAGACCTCGCTTGAGACGAACCCAAGACTTGGGTTTAAGATTCGTCACTTCCTTAACCACTTTCAAAACATCTGTCATCTCTTTAATAGGGACCATTTGCTGGTTCCAGAAACCCATGCGCAGGTTGCCGACCCCCTCGATGGCGGCCTTGACATGAGTCTGTTTGTATGCTTCCACGTAGATATAACCCTTGACGTGCTCGGGGGCCACCACGGATTTGATTTGAAGAGGCTGGGGAGAGAAACAAAGCACAACGTATATTGGCACCATTTTAAGGTGAACTTCAATCATGACAGTTATTTTGTCTCGAACAATACAAACAGATAACGCAATGGAAAACCTACGGTGTCGGTGCATTGATAAGCAATGAATTTGCGCATGAGGGCAATGGCGGTTGCTCTCTCCTCGCCGATCTAAAAAAAAAAAAGATTAAACCTTACGCATAAAGCCACATCATAACATCATCGATGAGTATAGCGTTGGGAATCTTCAGTACTAACCTTACACTTAACAGTCCACAGGTTAGGATCCCTGCAAAAGATATTTCATTAACACAAACCCTTGATTAAATTCTTTATGTTTCTTTCTAAAAAACAATAATAAACAATAAATGCAACATTTACATACTTGACTCCAGGAAGCAATTGTTGCTGGGTGATATCATCAGAAAGATCCTCCGAGACGCCATAAATACTGGTGTAAACAATAGAAGAAACAGTTGAACCTAAAATAAACCTGCCTGTTCTTTGGAAGCACTTTGAACGGAACATTTACTGCAGACCAACATTCCATTAATTCTGACACGTGAACATGCCGGTGACACATACTTTGTCACGGTGTGTGAACTTTGTGGACTTACTGTTCCCCTCCAGAAGATTTGGCATATTTTCTCATGTAGTACTCTCCCAGAGCTTCCTCTCGCGAGTCCCTAAAAAGGTCGCAGCGGGAAAAAAAAACAGGTTTTTAACACAATCTTTTAATTGTGAAAGGTAATTTAACCACGGGAAAGTTTGTACAGTGTAGTCGTCACACCTCCAGAGATTCTGCAACCTACGGGAACCAGAGATATCTTCATCCAACGCTACGTGGTCAAGGTTGGACACTAACAGACAGAATAATACAATTGAAACACAGGGATTGAAAAGAACAAATGAGATGGTTATGTCTACAACTCTAAAATCAATTCATTTGGAACAAAATAATCTCATTGGGTTTGATGCCTCTTGGATTAAAAAAGGTTGTGCAGAATTTAGAAACAACTCACTAATGCCTTCATACAGAGAAACTAGAGAAAATGTGTGCTTGAGGCCAATATGTTTACATGAGACAAAAATTTCACAATTATAGTTGCTTTCCCACAGCAAGATGCCTTACGCTGGCAGACACCTTGTATGAATTTTTCACATCGCTTCCATTGTACACAGCCTCAAGTACATAATTCTCATTGCAAACTTGCACGCACACGTACACACAGCTACTCGATACTAGTTTTAACCACCAAGCCCATCTAAACAAAACAGCAGAATGTTAAAGCTCTTACCTTCCGCCTCTTCTGCTTAGTGTTGAATCGTGGAGGGAGGAACATGTGCCATTTTACAATTTCATGTGCACACAGCAATTGCAGGCAAGGGCACAGACAGGACCAAGTGAACAGAAATAAAAAGAAAAATTACACCTGATGGGCTTTTGACACGTGACACGTTTCAAAGATGGAAACGACATGATGTTGATGTAATGTCACTGTTAGCTGATGCAATACAATGAGCAGTCTTGAATACTACCATTCAACAGATGTAATTTGTATTTATTTGTTTTTCGTAAAGGAGCATTTTCAGACAAATGACCATATTTGTAAACTTGAGCAGTTCCCTTCATATAGTCCCCTCGTTCAATTGCATGCAACTTATCACTGAAAACGTATTTTAAAGCTCTAGCCTTTATTTATGAAATGTATTTGCCATCCATGCTCCTTGTTCATATTTTAAATTAAGCATTAGTCAAACAGCTTTAAACATCACAGACAAATGTTAGAGGGGTGCAGTTTATGGGCATGAGTTTTTACCAAATGTGAAACAATGATCTGAGGATTAATCACTTCATTTAGACAAAGAAAAAAAGCAGAGAAATCTGGAGTTGGTTTACCGTTAACTGAAGGAGGCATGCACAAGAAATAAAGAATCCACATTAAAGAATACAGTCGCATCAGTTTATAAAACATTTCATTCACAGTTTGCTATTAAATGCCTCCTTTAACTCATTACAATGCATATTTATATACAGCACATCCTGGCCACAGAGGTTTTAACTTACTAAGACATTCATTCCAACTCCCAAATCTTAAATTATGCTTATATACATTCTTAGTTGTAAAGAATCTGCACTAAAACCAGAAAGGCAATTCAATAACAGCGTGTCTGTGAAAACTCTGATACTTCAAAAAAACATCCAATTAGAACTACAGATTAAAAACTATAATTACACAAAAATCGGCTTTTTGCCATTACTCACCTTTTTCTAAGATGTCTTCAGCCCCGTCCTCCCAGGTGTCTTCATCTTCATACTCATCATCAACATCTAGTCAATGAGGAAACAAGAATAATATAATTAAATTATATACAAGTATGCTAAATAATATCACATTTACTGGTTAAATAGATTGAAGAATTATTTTTACCGGCTTCGTCCAAGATGAAGCCGCCGTGTCGAGGTTTTTTCCTGGGCCGTTCATCATCCTCTTCCTCTTCTTCATCATATTCCTCCTCATCCTCCAAGTCTTCTCCTTCCTCTTCTGCTGCCTTGTCGCTGCCAGTTACACTCCCCTGCTCATCCTGGAAATAAATGAAATCAAAGTTATTCCTTTCAATTACAGTCATCCTAAAAGGTTAACAGTGTAACTGTAAAATGGAATGATTCCGATGTATGTTTTTTCACTGACAAAAATCAAAATACAAAATGAACTGTGATTGGCAGGTGTGTAACAACACCCGGAGCTCAAAATTCAATACAATACACACTACTGGGTTACAAATTCAATAGCATCACGTCATTCTGAATATTTACAAAGTGAAAATGAAATCAAAATTTGATTTCAAAACATTAACAACAGTCAACAACATTTTTGTTCTACATACAACTTGTTACAGGATTCACAACATTCAAGATTAAAATTATGTCAATTATATGTCACATAAAAATAATTGCATAGACCTGGCACTGAAAAATAAAACAATTTTAACACACAATTAAATTTCAAAAAGCGAAACGCTAAGAGAAAATAATAATAATGAACGTAGGTCACCTGTTGGCAAATCAAGCAATAGCAGACCACATATAGAAAAAAAACGCCATAGCGCTACAATACTGTATATTTTTGTATCACAATATATGAAGAGTTTGGTTCAAAAATGAGATAACTTCGTTTTTAACATTTTTCAATTATCATGTTTTTTTATTTTATCATGTTTTTATTGTGTTAGTTAGCTGTATTTAGTTATTATGGCTTAAATCAAAACAAACCAACTGCAGTTTGATTGATATTAATGGGAATGCACAATAAAAAAACATGCTTTTTGAACAGTTTTAAAAACGGAGTTCACATATTCATATTGGAACCAAACTCTTCATATCATGCCATATCGTTAACTGCATAGTGATTGGTGGCTGTTTATGCATGTCAGTCTCTCACATCGTTTTCTTCCACTTCTTCAGCCTCGCTGCTCCGCTCACTCTGATTATCAGAGAAATCACTGTCCTCACTGTCAGACATCTTCCTGTAGTCTTCTGTCTCTTGTTATCCAGACGAGAACACCTTTTGTAAAAACACAGTAACACGTAAATCCTTGATCTTGAACAATGGACGTGTGGAGCCTTCGTTCATGAACATTGCTCTACATGCTAGTGCTACTGTACTGAAACCATCAGACAGAACTGTTAAGACAGAACTATCGTATTTAAAGTTATTAATGTTTACATGCGACAGGAACATGTGCTCCACTAAAACAGAACGCTGTCTGTTCACTAGGTTTAGCAACACACCTGTGTATTTTGCTAGACCACTGCGGTTACGTTTTGTGATTTGTTTGAATTAGCATTGCTAGCCTGTTGCTAGTCTATTTAAAAGACGATTAAGGGGCTTTAGATCATAGATGAACATCATTATGCAGTTCGATTGGGTCTTGTGTTTAACATCTTACAGTCATGTGCTCTGGCTAATGCTGCTAAATCCACCAGACAACAAATTAGCATGAGCTGGCTGACGTGCACAGCATTATACGCAAAACAGTGTTCATCAGGTTCACGCCTTTAATTGATAAAAAAAATACAGTAAATATACTGATTTAATGTGCATACAATATCTTCTTACCTTTATGCAGCGGTCTTGCCCTGCTATATTCCGAGAGCAACGGTCGGCTAATGTTTCTTTTCTTAAACTTCCGTAAGCAGTAGGTAGCGAGACAACTGCACAGCGCCAACTAGTGAGTAGGAGGACAACTCAGAAACAAGTTTTTGTTTATAAAAATGCTCGTAAGAATGAGAACGACCCTCCCTCTAACATTACCCGCAAGTTATAATAGCAGGCAGCAAATCATGGTTCATGGCTATTTAAAAAGGCCAAAATGACTAGAAATATATGAAACACAAGACTGTGTTGCACTCATCGAGACAGATATAAGGAGAAGAAGACAAGTTTAGATTACTTTTAATGAAGCATGGTCACACAATAAAGAATGGATATGCACAATGAGAATAAATAAGCAAAGTCTGCTTTGGCTATTGCAGAAAGAGAGAACAACAGAGTGTAAAGTTCACTAAGTACTGTGTGAAAGGTTGCTGAATTTAAAGAAAACAATTTGCAATTGAACAGCAGATGATTAACTACAAATGTATGTGTTCGTGGACTTTGAGGTAGTTTGTTCAAAGCAGACCGTTGCAAATAATATGCATTTTTTAATAGCCTATATAGTTACTTCTATCCATACACTCTGACAATCGATCTCTCTCTCAAATATGATCACAAAAACCTCATCAAAAACAATGAGGCGAAATGCATCAGGATGAATCTTTAGTGTATATGAATCTAGTGTATCTAGCTGTTGTTTCACTTTGCTGACTGGTTCTTCAAAGATTGAGAGAGGTGCTGGTTGTTATAGTTTTGTCATGTGGACAGTTTTCGGCATTCATCCTTTGGAAAACACTTTGTAGGGTTTCCAGAAAAGTCTCTGGGCTTTCTTCTCTGTAGACCTCACAGACTGGACATGACTTTCTTTTGTCCTTTAACTTAACATTGCATCATGTAAATGAGCAAGGCACAAATTATTACCTCAACCAGATACATTATTCAATAATCAGACTATTCTATTACTTCATCCACAATGAATAAAATCTCACCTTTGTGGTCAGTTTGTTGAGTATTCTTCGTAATTGAGAAAACCTGGTCTCAGACTGGATTTCAACCATTAAAACTTCCACTTCCAACTTAAAACATGTAAGTGTAGACTTTGAGCAGTTCTGCTAATGAAGATAACACAATGATAAACATGCACATATTGATTTACATCATATAATACAACTGATATAGACAACCTTTGTGGTCATGGTTTTACAAACTGCTGTTAAAGTGTTATACTGTATATTTATTTATTAAGTTTTATATATTTCTCTCTGTTTATTCCTGTTATATTTGGGTCATATATAGACCACTTCGGAAAACGTAAGCAATGCTGATCCAATGCTGGTCCAGAAGAACCTCCTGTTTACGTTTTTTTAACACTACACAAACATTTGAACAAAATACAACCCAATCAAAATATTTATGAATATCTTTAAAATTGAATTATATATGTAAATTATATTTGTAAATAAAACAAATAAAAATTAAAACGGAAGTGGAACAATGTTTACATCTTGCAAAGTGGTCTATATTTATCAACTAATTTAAGTCTATCTAAACTGTACCAGCTATAACAGACTAGTTTTTCCACAAAAATGTGGCAACAATATATTGGCTCTAATTGTAAATGAATAAAATGATGAATTAGTACACCAAATAAATAATACATACTCAGATTCAAATAGAACATTGATGATAAATGACAACGTGTAAAATCCCATACCTCAAAATCTGCTAGAGTTGGTGTGTATAGCATGCAACCATGTGTTTCCTGTTATATAAAAACATATACTGTAAGAATTGTGACCCTTACACTTGGACATTTTCAAAGAACAGCATGTAATATTTACAGTAGGCCTACATGAGGTAAAAGTATATATATATAAATACAGTATATAAATAAGATGTACCATCTTGCGCAACTCCACTGCAAACGTTGTCACTTCTGCTATACCTTCGTAACTGCATCCAAATTTAGGCCTAACGTTACACTTGATCTGTCTCGTTAATATGATGACCACATACAGAAACAATGAAGCCGAATGCATGGAATAGTGGAGAAGATTTGTCTTTATAACAAACATGCTCCAGTCCTCTCACACCACGAGATTCTTCATCAGGTCTGCTAGGAAGGATTCTAAAAGGTTACATTTCCCTCCTACATCTTCCATTTGTTATTAGGCACATAGTGGAGCACATGTCTTAAGACGCTCACATTTGTCTCCATTCTAATAAAACATAAGAAAAAACAAGGACAGAATTACCAGAGTCAATGTAGAAAAGAGAAACAAATCACAAATATATTAGTGTGCGTGTCAATGTTATTATTTATTCGTACACTGTAAAAAAACGAGTTTGCCAATACATTAGTTAACTAATAGGCTTCTGTTGAATTAACTAAAAATTAAAGCAACCGGGTAACTTATTTGATGTCAGTTGAACCAACAACAACAACAACAAACAAATACTTTGTTACTGTGTTCATTCTCAGTAGAGAGCTTGCATAACATTTCGCGAAGCCTGCTGCAATGACAGCATGCATTGTTAATTTCGTAAATTGTTAATATTGTTAATCTGGCATTACAAGAAGGCTACTCATGGTACCGCGGTCCTGCACCTTTTGCACTTGTTACAATTTGTACCGACTTACCTCGATCAACATTTGTAAGGAATGGCGTAAATGCCAAATAGACAAAACGGCAGATCCATCATCATTATGCAGAATAGCGAATGTCATCTGTCCCAATTCTTGTATTACTCCAAACTTATGCAAAACCAACAATTAAACGTTTTATTAGCGTCCACTTTCAGTTGAAGTGACGTGAACAGCTGTAAATCCAAATGTATCCCAGCGTACCCAGATGCACCTTCATGAGCAGTATCCAACCCTACAGCGAAGCCTTTCGACAAAGCATGAGAGCGATTCAGTGACTTTATATGCAGCCTCGTCATTGGGCTGGACTGCGCTGTCTTTGCGGTTCGTTATCTGCACTGGAGCCTCCAAAAATGAAAGTACTGTGTATGACTTGACAACTCTACGGAACTGGTTAATTAATAATACTTTATGGAGATAAGTCAAGTTATATTGTTCAAGGATATTTATTAGGACATTTAAACAATGGGAGTTGAAATAAAACACTATTAAAAGACAAAATTGAGAAAATAAAATAAATAAATTATCTCACCAGTGCTCATTTTATCTGTTCATCTGCAAGATCCGGTTGCTATTTTGGCACTTGTTGATTTTGGCTGATCTGTGGTCACACTCTCACTGGATAATTTCCGTCTATATCTGAGAGATGTGTGTGTGTGTGTGTGTGTGTGTGTGTGTGTGTGTGTGTGTGTGTGTGTGTGTGTGTGTGTGTGTGTGTGTGTGTGTGTGTGTGTGNTGTGTGTGTGTGTGTGTGTGTGTGTGATTTATCCCGCCATCTGATATAAATTCAGCCAAATGCGTAATTTGCGGGTGGGACATGTCCCCACCACTTTTTGGAAGAAATGAAGAAATGCTTGCGGAAGGTGTGTATTGTTTAGGGGCCATTAACATCTAAAACTCGTGGAAAACGCAGGGTGCGCCGCTTCTCACCATCTCCCGTTGCTCACACTCGTAATGAAGTTTGCGGAAGACAGAGAAAATAGTAGAAAAATGCGTGCATCATCCAAAAACGCGTAAACCAATAAACAAGTGACATTTTTAGTCATAGGAATAAACAGTTTCTAAGTGTAATGCACCGCAACAGCCAAGTGACCTTCCCCAGTGACATGTCGAAAAGAGGAGTAGCCAATTGACGAACCGCCCATATGATAAATATTCCCAATTTCGCGTAATTCACTCTGGTCATTCGTCAGGGCCACACCCATTTTCTTTCAAAGTTGGGGTGACGATATCGTATACATTCACATAAGGTATAAAAATTACAAAGATTCTGAGTCTGACTTTATTTCATTATTTGAAGGATGCACACATTATAAAATGTGGTTATCGTTTATGCGGTTGTTTTCAAGGGCAGCATGATTCAATTGTATATAGAAACTTAACAGACACATAGTTAGACATAGTAACAGGTTTTATTAAGTACAAATAGCACAGGGCACATTTTTCCCATACAGTGTGACAATCATTGCATTTCTGAGAGGAAGAACAGAGACCATTTTTTAAATATATTTGGTTAAGCATATATTTGGCACATATTCTGACAAGCATTATGCGTAAAAGCCACTAAAAATCGGAGTCATTTTTAGATTTTATGAATTTCTTTCATCTTGTGATGGACTGTCCAGAATGAATTCTAACTGCCTCCCGAGATGCTGGGACAGGCTTCAGCCCCCAATAATGACTCTTTTGTCCTGATTTTCCCCTTACATTCTTGCTCAAGTGGAGCTGGGCATTAACAGTTTTCTTTACAAATCAATACTTGTGTAATAAAAATACAAAATCAAAACAAAAAAAGGATCTTTGCCAGTTAATCCTAGAGAACATTACTAAGGCATGATGGAATGCTTTTTCACTGTACAGCGAACATTTTTATCCATACCAGAGATCAAATCCGATGTTTTGGTCTTTTGGTGTTCTGATTGACATCAGTTAATCAGTTAACATCAGCGATTTGTGTTCCCTTGTTTTCAAATGTCATATTGACCACATTTCATATAGAAAAGTAATGGAAATGAATTAGATTTTAACATGCACAAGAATGTTTTGTCTGAAACACAAATTTACAGACACGTCTGGACATCAGAGAAAAATGTGCAAAACCAAGAAACAAGAGTTAAAGGGGAACTCCACCCAAAAATGAAATTCTGCCATTAATTACTCTCCCTCAAGTAGTTTAACATCCCTAGGACCTCCGTTTTTCCCCAGAACGCAAATTAAGCTAGTTTTGGAAGCTTTCTGACTCCTCCATAGATTGCAACGCAACCAAACTTCAAACTTGCGACTCCGGTGGTTCAGTAGTAATTAATATAATGTGACGAGGATTTTTGTGCACAAACAAACAAAACTAACGACTATATTAAAAATCTTCCTGATTTGAGTGTTAGTTTCCAGCGCGCGTTCCGCAGAGCCACACACTGGGGCGGCCTGGGAAGCAAAAACGGCCCTGGAGTTTTCGGCCCACATCTGCCCTCCACCATTTCTTTCCATGGGGGGTGGGGGGGTGTTTGATTGCATCGGCCATCCACCATTTCTGTTGACGAGGGGGGGGGGGATGTGGTGTTGGATGTAGCGTGTCATTGCGTTACATGTATACGTGTCCGTCTTGCTAATGCCTTCGCGTTGCGTGCATTCCGTCTGTCTGGCCCAAGCATTCCGGCCTCATACATTAGCGGGCCACCGGGAAAAGTTGCGATACTGCAGATGGCCGGTCCGCCCCTGGTCATGGCCGTAGGCCGTCGGTGGGACGGCCGTTCTGGACTTTGACAGAATGTCCGACTGGTCAGTCTGCCCTTGGCCACACACAGACATCCGGTGTTAGCATCGCTCGACATATGCGCATTCTGACGTAGAGCCTGTGTGGTCGAGTGATGCTGACACCGGATGCACTGTCATGTGGCTCGTGTGTTTGGTTGCGTCAGAAAGCTTCCAAAACTTCCAAAACTACCTTAATTTGCGTTCTGGGGAAAAACGGAGGTCCTAGGGATGTTAAACTACTGGAGGGTGAGTAATTAATGGCAGAATTTTCATTTTTGGGCGGAGTTCCCCTTTAAGTGCCAGAAAACAACTACTTCATAAATAAGAGTTCTGCATATATCACAGAAACTGAAAGCCTTTGATGACAGAGGCTTTGGTTCACACAATACATTTGTATATTACATAGTCTTAAACATCTTAAAAAAAGAAATAAAATTACACTGCAGAAAAAAACAAACATTTTATTGACATTTTACTGGTATTCTGGCCAGAATAAAGCACCTGCTGTAATTGAGGGATTTAAAAATATAATCACTGGCCATAGCAAAGTCAATTGGCTGACACCCGTATTTTGTCATTCTTACATCCTCATTTAGTCCGAATGAAGTGATCCTTGATCTCCTACCACCACCAAGTTGCAGCTATTGATGCTGACCCTTCTTCTGTTCTGGCTGTCTGTCACAGGTGCCAGTGTTTGAGTCAGGCTTACTTGTGCATTACTAAAGGAAGCTATCCTCCCACTTCCTGCAATTTGCAAGTTTACAGTGGTGGCGTAGCTTGTTTTGAAAGTTGTTTTAGCCCCTTGACTGGGAACATCGTCCTTTGTTTTGTTCTCACTTGTGAACTGAATGGCAATGTCTTTCTCACAGTCAGGGCTGGTTTGACCAACATAGGGACAAATCAGGGTGCTCCGACACGTAGTTTCTGCTAACTTTATATCATCTTGCTCTGTCGTTGTGCAGGACAATGTATCAGTTTCAACACCGGGCTCTGTGTTATATTTTGACAACAGATCATGTACATCTGGCCATGCAATGCTTGTGAAATGTTTTCCGCTAGTTGTTATTCTAACAGGTGAAAGAGGTCCGGGACTGATAGAGGATGGGCTACCGCTGTATGAACCCCCACAAGGACTTGTTAACCCTGATTCAGAACCCACTGACCATCGTCCCCTTTCTGCCCAAGATCTGCGTTCATGTCTAGCTGGACTGGGTGGCCTATCACCTAAAGTAACGAAAGGGAAACTACTTCCTCTCAGCCTCCGCTGGATCTGAGGAACACTCGCTGAACACAAAGGCGTGCCTGATGGAGCAGGCGACACGATTCTGGTTCCTCTTTGTGTGGTGTTTGCCTCCGCTGTTGTTGGTGAGGATGGATTTGTTAATGAGGGATTCCTAGGCTGTGGGTTAGCAAAGCCCCATACGCTTGTTGGAATGCCAATAGGGGGAGGAGAGATGATTCTGGGGCTCTGACAGGGTGACAGTGAATAAACAGATGATGATCTTGACAGTTCCAAACAAAGAGGGGTAAAAAAGCCGGCTCCACCTTGTCTGGGGGTTCGTGGATTAGGTGGTTTTGTTACCAAGTGAATGCCGTGGCTTTGGGCAGGTGGAGGGGAGCAAATTCGGGTGATCGGAGATGGGCAAACAGAGTGGGATGGAGATTGCACACGAGAGCTGGGTTCAGAGAACGGAAAGGGCCGAGCCACCCTGTTGTGCAGTGTTGCTCGTTGAGGATCGTGGAAATAAGAGGATTCGCCAACATTTGCATGTGTCGCTTTTTTGTGGTTGGTGGCCCACCCGTTATCGCTCAAACTGTTGTTATTGTTGTTATTTCCATTCAAGCTGGTGTAAGGATTCTGCTCACGAGAAGTTGAGCTTTGGCTTTTAGCAGAAGGGATTGAATTGAGACAAACTGGAGGTGAAGGAGATATCGATCGTTGACTGCGATAAGGAGGAGTGGACTGAACTGTTGTCGGGCTGGATCGAAGGCTGTTTGATCTGAAGGGGGATGGAGAGGACTTTGAAGGTTGACTACCTATTCCAGTGCTGGATGTGTACTCAAAACTGGGCTCCACACTTGACTCCAGTGTGATGGATTTAGGAGATGATGACCGCAGTCTCATAGATGAAGTGGGGAGGGGAGAAGGGGAGTTTACGGGTGAAGGAGCAGTCTGGAGATGTGCACCCTTCTTGGCCATGCTTTGAATTGTCTGACTGATACAAGAGGCAGCAAGAGACTTTTTAAGAGCAGAGTGTGTTAAGGAAGGTCTGGTGTTTTGGGAACCTCTAATAGGAGAGGGTGAGCGCATTCGCAGATTGGAGCTGAAGGCAGAAGGTGGTTTCATATCTAGTGGACGTCCACAGCCAAAGGGAGGCTTATCATTAAGAGTCTGAGAGAAAGATTGCCGGTGAGGTTGGAGATCAGGAACGGAAGGATCCTGAATCTGTTCCTCAGTGTGGAGTGAAGTATGTGGTGGTCTGAAAAGCAAGTCAAAGGTGAGATGTGAAAATCAAACTTAATGTATATTCATAGTTTACTTTACAATCTAACAAAATATCAACTCATTCAAACTAAGTTCATACCTTTGGGGATTTGTTGGTAAAGATGATGTATTCCAACTGGCGATGGGACTTCTTTTTCCTGTGGTGGATGGTAGATTAGGTGGTCTTTGGTTAGTAAACTGTGTAAGCTCATTCAATGCCGGTGGATCTAGAGAGGATGTAGAAGGTGAGCTTAGGTTGTCTTTGACATCCAGAGGACTACACTTGCCACATGAACCTAGCAAAGGTGCCACTTGTGTTGAAGTTTTAGCCTCTTGTGCCAGACAATGTGACTGATCCGAAATGATTACTGTGGTTGGAACACAGCTGTCGAAGGAGACTGATGACTGGAATGGGTGACATACATCTACATTATCTTCAGAGAACACCAATTTACTACTGCCCATGGTTTCAGCATCAACACATGCCTGCTGAAATGTTAAATGTTGCTTTTCATCATGTTTAGTATCCGTTGATGATTGCAACATCAGTTTTACACTTTCACTGGGCTTTACAACTAAATCATTTTCCTCCTCTACCCCATGAGTCACTTCGGAATGTTTAATGACTAATGGATCAGTAAAAAGGACACTTGTAGACTCAGAATTGTTCACAAAATTAGGTGTCTCCTCTTGAAATATCTGTCTTTGATGCCCTTCTTCAGTCATATTTATTTCAATGGATTTGTCATCATCATTTATACGTTTCTCTTGAGGAGAATGTGGCATGTTGTCAGCATGCTGGGCTAATGGTAATCCACAGGGGTTGAATGCCATTTGTGGATCAGCTCGGTCCTGCGCTTCAGAATAATTCGGGAGTGATTCATCTCCTTGGAAATCTTTTTTGTCTAAGAGAGACTCACATGTTTCCAATGAGCTCTCAATATGATTTGTGGTCACAGAGACCTGTGATTCCACAACAGTTTTTCTTTCTGATAACACTTGAACTGAAGATTCAACAGAAGAAAAAGACAATGTATTAGATTCAACGGATGAGATCTCCTGGGGAGGCCCAATGAGATTACAATAATTTTCTTGATGATATTTTGTAGTCAGTTGCTCCCTTATAATGATGTGACCAAGCGGTTCAGAAGGTGGAAGTACTGATGACTCTATAAGATCTGTCAAACAACAATACAAATATGTAAGGGTCTTCAATCAACATTTTATTCAACAAAGATCACAATTTACCCATATACTGTACTCACCCGGTTGACAGATTATTCTCACATCCGCCTGGTGCATCTGTCGCTCAGATTTGGGTGGGCCGCTCACTGTTCCCTCCACTGACCATTTTCCCCTACTCGCTCGTGTTCTCTTTTGATGTAGCGGCACCTTCATGCTGCTTGCCTTGGCGGTGTACATGCGTGCAAGCATTTGCACTTTATTCAGAATCTTTTCTGAGTTCTCCACCAAGCATTGGTTGACTGGTCCACCCTCAAAAAATCCCAAATCTGGTACCTCTGCCATTCCTTCGTAAAGGGTATGGCTACATGAAACCAACTTGCCACCGGGCCGAGACCATCGGCCGACTTTAATCTGACTGGGAAGGCTATCCAGGCTTCCATTTGGAGACATCTGAGATCTGGTTCTACCAACACACTGAAGAGATTTATCAGCTTTTTCTGTTGTCAGCAAATTAGATGGAGTGGAAGTATCTTCATCACATTGTGAAAGTTCAGACTGTGGTACTAAACCCATTACGCAATTTATGGATGTCTCTTTTTCAAGTGTATCTGTAGGTTCAGCAGAACTGTTTTCTTTCACGGTTGAGAGATTGTTCTGAGACTCTTCAACCATTTTCTCTTTCTCCTTCCAAAGCTTCATGCAGGGAGTAAAATCACAAATCTGTTCCTCCCTTTCAACGTCTGACCTGCTGTCTAATTTTTCTTCTTGTTCTCGGCTAACATCTGAAAGGGACCAAGGAGAGGCTGTATCAGCAGATTCCTGATGGTTGGTCATCTCGGTTTGGTTTGTCTTTGGGAGTAGTGAACATGTTGAATCATTTTCAGTACACTCAGAACAACCTCTGTCAGAGTCCACCAGGCTCTCTTGCCGTACACAAACATTGAATCGAGACACAGAATCCTTTACTAGACCTGTAGGAATTTGAGAGAAGCTGTTTCTACGTGTCACCTGACCCTCCTCCACAACTGCCTCTGCTGCCTCATAATAACTGCGTATTTTCTCAATAATCTGCCTGTCACTTCTGGTCAGCTTTTGCTCTGCCTCCTCTTTGGGTACCAGAGAGCTGTCAGTTGCTTTTAATGTGGTAGATACATGATCAGGAGTTGACTTGGCCTCACATGATGTGTCATTAGTGGTTTTGTCCAGATTATATAATAGGTGAGGCGCTTCACTTTTAGTAAAAGTGTCCACTGTGTCTTCACACTCCTTTTGGCTTAGCGGCATGACGATTTCATGTTTGGATGAATCATTGTGACCGAGCTCTGTCAGTTTGTCTGACTGATTCACTTCTTTGTAGTTGTGCATTGGTGATGATGATCTCTCAGGGTGCTCTACTGGAGAATAATTTGCTTCATCGGATGGATGGTTGTCTTCGGTTTTGTCTGACCCATCATCTACAAAAGTTTCTATCTCTGATCTATTAAGATTGATTATCTGATGCTCGTCATCATTTCTCTCAGGTACCAGTGGCTCGGATTCGTCTAACTGTTGTACCTCTAAAGGCTTGACTTCCAAAGATTCTGGAGTCGACTGGCACTATGGTAGAAAGAAAGCAAGAAAAACTTAGTAGAAATTCCTTTCCCAATTGACTTTGTCAGAAATAAAAATGAAAAATAATATTAAATAGTTGAAAAATAGGAAAAACATAAATAAACATACAATTTCAGACGATAACTCTGCCATCCCTTCTCGAGCGCGGCTCTGGTTAATAAACTGCATGATTTCTTCCGTAATAGACAGTGTTGGTGGTGGAGGGAGTGGGGTCAAATCATCGTCATCTTGACATAAGGCCAGATCATCATGACCAGATTCAACTTCAATGACAGATGATGCCAGCGTACTGGTACTACATGAGGAGCCAATGCTGTCAGCCTGCGGGCATAACTCCCCTTCACTGCCAGACTGCATAAATATACAAAAATAGGTAATGTTTCTGTAATATCACAGTTACAGTACATGTTATACAGCTATGATATCAATTATGTAAAGATGGATGCATTGAAAAGTAAGAAAATGTTTATTTAATACTAAATGTAAGCAAATATCATTCTTATTTACCTTCATAGAAACTGGATTTAGTGACAGGTAGAGCCGTGGCAGACCGGAATTGGGGAAAAATGGGAACAAAAATAATAAAAAAGTATACTCTTTTTAGAAACCTTTCTCTGATTTGCTTAATAGGTAAAAAGGTAAAATAAAAAGTATCTTAGTCTATATAAAAAGAAACATTACAATAGCAAAAAATGTTTTTATTAAATTAACGTAATTTAGGCAATATCATTACTGTTTAAACCTATACAGTAAAAAAATAGTTTTTTAAATGTTATTAAAAAAGTTAAATTAAAGAATTCAACTGTCAATTTAGGTGTAAATATACATGAAAAAGGTGATTTTACTATACAAAAGAAGCTTTTTGCGTTTTTTTCTGGCTCCCCAGCAGCCAGAATGTTACATTTTACAGGTATATTTTTTATAGAGTCTTATCAATAATACACACATTAACATAATAATAAAGAAAATAATAAAATAAAAAAACATGCAAAAAAGTTACACTCACCCCTTTGCTGAAATGCAGATTCTATATCTTTGGCAGGGGCTTTGGGAACACAGAAATTAATCAGATTTAAATCATATATTATTTATGCATATCACTCTTACTCTATATTATATATATATATGTATATAACAGGAGATAATTATATAAAATCTGAATATATAGTTATAAATCCTGAATATATAAATGTAAATCCAAATATATTGTTATAAGTGTGAATATATGGTTATAAGTCCAAACTTTACATTTTAATTTGAATTGTGTCAGTATTATTGCGTGAGCATTAATAAAAAAACCTTTGTAAAATGATTTTGCAAATTCTTTTTCACATTTGACTTTTCATTTTCATATTGGCAGTCTTGCCTTGAGATTTTATGGAAAATTAAATGTCAAATCACCAATTGCATTTTCTTTTTCAATTTGACAGGGACAACGCATTGTCAGTGTAAAAATGAAAATGAAAATAAAATCATTTCATTTTATTTTTCATTTTGGCACATATTGTGCGCACAGTTGTGTATAATGAACTTGTTAATATGGTTTTCATTTTCATCGTTTAATTAATTTATTTAAATTTGGAAGGATTTACCTTCCATACGAGCGCATCTCTGACTCCGCAGTTTGATGGACAGATGTACCCTGCGATTGTCCGCGTGTCTCTTGTCTATCACATGCTGCTGCTAAAGTGTCAATATAATCACTGTTCGCCAGCAGATTGTTAACAATCTTCCTAGCCCTCTCAGCCATGACTAATTCTGACGAAAACTAAACAACTATGTTAAGGGCTGTTGGGGACCTTCTTGCACAGTCTGGCACTTTGGACAGCCTTTTGTAAAATAGCAGTTTGTTCCAATAATACATTACTTTTTAATTTAATAGTGAAATATTTGCCCTTAATATTGTGCCTACTTTTTCATTAACACAAAAATAAAAAAAAGTTAATGTCTGTCTAATTACATGCCCGATCATAAACATGTTTTTACTGAGATATAGTCAATAAATATATATTCAGGATTTACATTTATATATTCATGGTTTACATTTATATATTCTTAATTTACATTTAAATATTCAGGATTTACATTTATATATTCAAACTTATAACTATATATTCAGATTTACATTTATATATTCAAGATTTACATTTATATATTCAAACTTATAACTGTATATTCAGACTTATAACTATATATTTGGATTTACATTTATATATTCAGGGTTTACATTTATATATTCAGGGTTTACATTTATATATTCAGACTTATAACTATATATTTGGATTTACATTTATATATTCAGACTTATAACTATTCAGACTTATAATCATATATTCACACTTATAATAATATATTCGGATTTACATTTATATATTCAGGATTTATAACTATATATTCAGATTTTATATAATTATTTCCTGTTTAACCCCCCATCATTTTTTTTAAAGAAGAAACTGACCGGACTGTCTTCTCCCACGTCTGTATGGCAGATTTCCCTCTAATAGGAGTGGAAGGCATTTCCTGGCTTTCTCAGGGGTGTATATGAATTCTGGTGGTTCTGTAATAAGTATACGACTTTTATGAGAATATAAATCATGCATCTGAGTATGTGAAGTGTTAGCTGGCAGCTGGCATTTTATAGATTTCTATATGAACACTACATGTCAGACCTGATTGCCTTCTTCCTCTGTGATAATTCTGAACCTCATCCATTCTCGGAGAAGGCATTGGCTTTCTTAATGGCTCTTGATCAAACTGTGGGGCTAAGCATCATAGAAAACATGAATACTCTACAGCAATGAAACTGCTCTACCATAATCCAAGTTCATAGGAATGCTAAAAATACGTACATTGACAGAAGCTGTCACCTAGAACCTGTCTTGCCTGCAAAACATGAAAAGAAATCTGTCGTTCATACACATACAAAGCCAAAGTTTCACAAGCGCATAAATAAACTACTGTATAACTGAACTGCTTATAAGTGGCTCTTTGAAATATTTGATTTGTGTTTGCATGTCATTTCGACTTAAACTAATACAATATTTTGTGTGAAAATAAGCAGGATAAATTATCCGCTTTATGTTGGGGTCTTACTAAACTTCATCTCTCCCGTAATGATTTATGAGCTGACATTTAAAAACTTTGTTTACTTTTTGGGGTAAGGATGCAGGATGGTTTTCCACTATCATCCTCTTGAGGTAGAGCAGCCACAACCGCTTCTCTTCCTGGTTTTTAGCCTAGAGGTAAATAAAAGTAAAAAATTTTGTTTTACTTTCAAGTATAGTTCATAACATTTCAAACACAGAATGTGCCAGTAACAATGTCATCTGATGTCACCTGAACAATGTGTTGTTGTTTTGGGATTGTCTGGTCCGACACCTTAAAACAGAGAGGATCCTTCATGTTTTCCACTAGGAGCAGATTACAGCACTTGACATATGAGAGAGGAAGAAAGAGAAATATGTGATGGCTGCAGACCCAAAATCCTGTATCTGGAGGGCCTTACTGTACATTTGGTCCCACCATGTGGTGGTTTCCTATTTGTATATGGGACACATGGATGGTACAGTATCTCCATGCATACTTATGAATAGAAATAGTAGATTTTATTTAGGGATGCACACAGGGCCAGATTAACACTTCACTGTACCCGGGGCAACAATATTCAAGGGCCCCATCATCACGACCCCAGGATCACCATAATCTGGCAAAATACAGAATAAATTACAGTAATACAGTAAATATACTCAATATTTCAATAACTAACTGTCATCAAGTGCATTTTGATGTACAGATGTGCAAATGCTCAAAGAACTACAAATGCACCACAGTGTTCTCTTGTCAAAGCCATTCACTCATGATGTTATGAAAACAAAACGCATTGGCATCAGTATAATCTGGCAAAATTGACCCACTACATAGAGAGTGAAGGAAGTGTCCTCCATTTTCACAAAAAAATTAAATAAGCAACCATTTTCAAAGCATCCAATATTTATTTAACAACACCTACTCCCAACACAAATGTATTGAATTGATAGAGCCATCACAGAGGAAGTCCACAGACAAGACACAAACAAAAATCCACAATCTCCTAGAATCAAGTAGCATTTTGGTCCTCAGCTCATTTTAAACAGAAATCACCCTGTCACCTCAGAATTCAACAGGACAATCAAGTTATAGTGCAATATAAACATTTTGAAATCTGCTGTTTTCTCTCAACAACAATAAACAATTTACAGCATTTTCATGGAGCCACCACAAGGAAAACATAAATAAAATGCAGTATCATCTGCTCCTAAACTCATTTTAACTTGTTTTAAAACAGAAAACAACCTGTCACATCACAGTTCAATAAGACAGGCAAGGGTTAAACATTTTTGTGCAAGATAAACATTTGGAAATCTGTCAATTTCTCTCAATTAGACAAGACAAAAAGAAATGCTACATAATCTGGCAATGAAGCAGATCGTTGGTGAGGGAGCGTGTCCTACTCCCAAGTCCGGACTCCCTCACCGAAGCAAGACACTTGGCAGACCGGTTCTGGAAAGCTGCAGGCCCTCGGAAGATCGCCTCTTCACGGAGCGGCTCTGTAACCCCCACAGTGCAGGATCCACAGGGAGTAGAGGCGTTGAGGTACAGGGGCTGCTCGCAGACTCGACGAGCGGCTCAGATGGCGGTGAGACTCGACCATCACCGCTTCCCTCAACGGTCGCACTCGCAGCAGAATCCGGGCCGTCGGTTGAAGATGCTGCCGGGGGCTCTTCGCTCTCGGGGCTGTGAACATTAGCTAGCGCCGGCAGTGAAGAAATGTCCTGACTAGCTGAGCTGTCCTCGTTGACGGATGCTGCCTTAGCAGAACAGTTGCTAACGTTTACTAGCGTGAAGAAATTCCCTATTTTCGGTATATATTTTAAATTTTCTGCGTTCCTGATATCCTTCTCCTTTTTTAATTTCCGTTTAGCGCTCCCACTTAGCTTCTCCATGTTTGCATTTTTTGAGTTGTGTTGTGTAGCGGAGCTTGCCGTCACGCGACCGGCTCAGTGCACATTGATTGGCGTCACCGCCCTGGGCCCTTTAGAGGTCGTGGGCCCCTGGGCAATTGCCCAGTTGCCCATATGGTTAATCCGGCCCTGGATGCACAGATACTAGCTCATGTACTGGTACTCTAAAAAATGCACCGATACCAAAGACAGATACCTCATGTGACATAACTGACAGAACTGAGAGAACTGACTGAAATTTGTTGTGAAATGGAGTTTGTTGTTTGTAATTACTTGCTATAGAGGGTATGCATTGACGTGACTTTCCCACATGAACACGCCGGGACATGCCCCCTTGCGTGCCAGGACATGTTTCCTTGAGTGGTAAAACACGCAGCAAAATGGCTGCTTTCAATAGGAGAAACACAGATACCGGGACTAAAACACGCAATTATTTGCTGAAATTGAAAGCAGTTGGACTCGACGGTGATCCTTATGACTTAAAAAGGAACCAGGTGTCCTTGGACACTGATATATTCCTGATATTGTAAGCAGCCATTTCGCTGAGTGTTTTGCCACTCAAGGGAGCATGTTTCGCCGTGTTCACGTGGGAAAGTAACGTCACGTGCATACCCTCCATTTCATTTTTATTAGTCTCACTGTGTTGTGAAAATGTACAGGCATCGGTAAAGGCATCGGTATTGCCGAGTACCAGAAAAACTTGTACTCTGTCTTTAAAAAAGGGTATCGGTGCATCCCTAATTTAAAAAATGTAGACACATTTAGACATTTATGTGGCCAAGTGTAAATGCAATGACCAATACGGTCAATCAAAAACCACACGAAGTGTACGAAATCTGATGACAAACGTTAAGGACTTACAAAGATGTGAGTGCTGTATATGAAATGATCCAGCCTCTTCTTGGCAATGAGAAGCATTTTATCAAAAAGAAAGAATGCTCTTTCCTTCTTCACCCGTTGAACCCTAAAGGAGCCTTCAAGAACCAGTTCTCCAAACCCGCTGAGGTCAGGACCAGTCCAGTTCAGCAACAGACTCTCGATCTCCTACAGAAATGTGAGGTTTGCATTCATCCACGTACGTAAAACCAGATCAGTATATTTCAAAACAAGTTAATGGAATCTCAGATTCATCTATAGTTTTGATGCTATAAAATAAAGTGTATTGTGATGTTACCTGCAGTCTGACCGCATGCTCCTGTTTTCTCTTCATGTCATTGATGTACCAAGCCACTGCTGTCATGGTGATGATGGCATCCTCCACCACCTCATACCCAGGATCACTTTTATCAAAGTGTTTGGACAGCTCCTACCACAAGAGGGAGACACCAAATCACCAGATGTGGCAGGAATGTTTGCTTCGGTGCTCTCATTACAGGTAATAAAATCAACTGGTGATTTTAACAACAACAAAAGTAAGAAAAATGTCACTGAATTGTGCACCACTGACCTGCAGTAGGAGATGGTACTTCAGAATTCTCTGCACAGGCTTTAACAGGTACGTCTCCAGGGGCAGCGAGTGGCACAGGGTGGCCTGCCTTTCCTGGAAGAAGCGCACCAGGCTCTCGTTCTTCATACAGTCTCTCAGGACGGCGACTGAACTGGACGGAAACAGGGAGATAGATGTTAAAGTACGGGTGGTCCCAGGGGGACACATTCGTTTGCCTGACATCATCCTATCCCAGCATTCAGCTGGTGGCCTTTAAGTGTTAACACCCAGAACAAAACATATGGTCAGTGTGATGATGCAAATACTGGTTTTAAAGGACTAGCGGGAGTGTTTTACTGTATAAATAAAAGTCAAGATAATCAGTGCCACTGAGTTTTGAGTTATTCGTGTATAAATATGCATTAAACTAATTCGCTAAAGATGGCTCAGAAATGAGCTACAGCAGAACATCTGCTACCGCTGTACTGGAGGCCCATGGGAATTCTGTGAGAGAGGCTGAAAGGTATTTGAAAGCAGTCATCACCCAACTATGTTTGTCTCTGATATGTCTAATGTGTCTACGAGAACTTCAGTTGACACAGCCGACATTGCCTAATAAAAACGTCTTGGTTACGGATGTAACCTCAGTTCCCTGATGGAGGGAACGAGACGTTGTGTCGAGCCGACAGATGGGGTTCGTCTTGAGAACCTATCAACTTCTGACTAGTTTAGAAAAGGCCAATGAAATTGGCGAATGAAATTTGCATGCCGGACTCCGCCCCCGGATATCCGGTATAAAAGGGAGACGGTGTGCTGCATTCATTCACCTTTTGGTCTGAGGAGCCTGAGCATCCCTCGACCGCTGAGGCGGGCAGCCAGCATTGTGGCAAGAAGGATACAACGTCTCGAGCCGACAGATGGGGTTCCTATGGAAAACGCCATAGCATAGTCAGACGTGAGCACTAGCGCGGAATTGTAACCGTCCAGTGGAGAGGTAGGGGGTCCCAGAACTTTTGAAGAAAAGTTGGGAAGCCCCTGCCACCAGCCATCACGGGCGGAGGCCTTGATTCTCTAACAGCGAGAAGTCGCCTGGCACCGTAAGGGCCACTGGGTAAACATTATTCCCCCCTGGGGGAAAAACGCTACAGAGACCACTACCTACCATAGGGAGGAATTAGTAGAGACACCACATGGTCTCACCATCAGGGGAGAACTCACGGGAAAACGTGCGGACTGAAGGAGTTAACCGCAAGGTGGAGGTCCACCTAGGGAGGTCATGGGTTGCCGAGGTGGGAACCATTCATGAGGATACATCAGACGGAACTGCCCACGGGGGGGGGGGGTTACCACGTCTGGAGCACTAGGTCCAGTTAGAGCTATGTGGTAGATAACTCAAGTGTTCCCCGGCCTAAGGGGGCAGGGCTGCTTTGCTCAGCCTGCCCACAGGAAGGTGCTTAGTGATGGATGGAATGCCTGTTCTTTACCCAGTGGGGAAAGAAGGGAGGCGTAAATAGCCGCTGATCCCCCTAGAGGAAGGGCTTTCGCAGGCGTACGCCCTACCGGCTGCCGGTCCTACACGTTGCCCTGCAGGACGCGGGCTGACACCGGTTCAACGCGTAGGTATTAGAACCTCGCGAAGGTGTTGGGCGTAGCCTCTGACCGGACCAGCACGTGCTTGCCCTGCATGAGAGGTTGCAACCTCTTCAGTGCAAGTAGCACAGCCAACAACTCTAGGCAGTTGATATGCCAACGCAGGCGGGGGCCCGTCCACCGCCCCGACACTGCGTGCCCGTTGCACACGGCACCCCAACCCTGCAGGGAGGCATCCGTCGTCACCACAATGTGCCTTGACACCTGCCCTAAGGGGACCCTGTCCGCAAGAATGTCATTGAAGACCAGGGGGTCAGTGTGCGTCGGCAGAAAGGCGTGATGACCATACGCCTGCTGCCGGTGTGCCACGCTCTCCAGGGAACCCAACGCTGTAGCCAGTGTTGGAGCGGTCGCATGTGCATCGACTCGTGGGGGACCACCCCCACCGAGGATGCCATGCCAGGAGCCTCTGAAAGTTTCAGGGGGACCGCTGACTGCCTGACTGAGCGTGCTCTGAGTCAGTCACGCTGTCATGGAGACAAAGTCGAGTTCCATACCAAGAAAGAGGATGCTCTGCACAGGGGAGCGCTTGCTCTTTTCTCGGTTGACCTGTGGTCCCAACCGATCTAGGTGCCGGTGCACTAGGTCCCTGTGTGTACACAACAGATCTCGCGAGTGTGCCCAGATGAGCCAGTCATCGAGATAGTTAGTATCCGCACACCTCTCTCCCCGAGGGGAGTGAGGGTGGCTTCCATGATCTTTGTGAAGACTCGTGGGGACAGGGACAGACCGAAAGGGAGGACTCTGTACTGATATGCTCGCCCTCGAAAACGAGACATGAAAGTAAGCGTCCTTCAGTCGATTGCCATGAACCAATCTTGACATCTGGTAGACGCCAGGATGCGCTTCTGCGTGAGCATCCTGAACGGCAGCTTGAGTAGGTGCCTGTTCAGGGTACACAGATCTAGCAACCCCCCCCCCCCTTTGTTTGGGGACGATGAAGTACGGGCTGCAAAACCTGCAAAACATCTCGGCTAGAGGGACGAGCACGATCGCTTGCCAGAGGGGTGGTGACCCTGGCCCGAAGCACGGGAGTATCCTAGCCTCTGACTGAGGTTGAAAGGATGCCCCGAATTTGAGCGAGCGTCTGACGAGTTAGATTGCATAGCCGAGACGGATCGTATCCCGTAGCCACCGTGACGGTTTGGTGGCTCTAGTCAGGCCCCCAGGGACCGAGACTGGGGCTAGGGGTACGATCTGCTTCATCGACCTCCCAGGGGGTGGTTCGATGGCTGGCAGTGCGGATTCCTTGACGTGGGGAAGCACCCGGGGAGGAGATCGGCTCTGCTGACTTACCTGCCTGGCGATAATGCAGCACAACGCACTGTCGACTGAGAGTGCTGAGGGCTGCTGATTATCCTCGACATTGGGTCTCGCCGTGACGCAACGTCGAGTTGCAGAACACCGTCATGTAGAGGGTGAGAGCGGCTGTGATAAACACCCAGAGAGAGAGGAAACAGTTAAGAGAGTGGGCTGTTGGGACGAGGCAGGAACCGTCCTGGATCGACCACCCAGCGATGGAATGGCTGGGGTCGGGCCCGATGGTATTCTCGATCTCCCTGGGGTCTTCCCATGAGGGCCGCTTCTGCTTTCGCCGTGGCTGCTGATGGGGCGATGGTCTCCTCTTCGATGTCTCTTCCAGGGGGGCCGCCAGAGTGGGGGGTGCCAGAGCCGGATGGCGTCGAAGAGGACCAGGGCTGCTGGGAAGCAGACGGTGCACGGGACTCGACGGCCAAGGGCGGCCGAGTCGTGGCGGGGGAGGATATGCTTAATATTCTATGTCTGCTTCTTTACTGTCGAGAACTGTGGCTCGACAGTATCACCAAACAGCCCCCCCCCTTGCGAGATGGGTGCGTCGAGAAAGCGGACCTTCTTGGCGTTACTCATCTGTGCAAGGTTCGGCCAGAGGTGTCTCTCATGGACCACAAGTGTGGACATCGCCCGACCCAGGGCCCGCGCGGTCACCTTGGTCGCCCGTAGAGCGAGGTCAGTGGCAGCACGAAGTTCCTGCATAAGCACGGGGTCGGCCTTACCCTCGTGGAGCTCTCTCAACTCCTTGGCCTGGAAGGAGCCGTAGCATGGAGAGAGGAGGCAGCTTGGTCCACCGCAATGTAAGCTCTCGACACCAGAGATGCCGAGACCCCACATGCTTTGGACGGGAGTCTAGGTCGAGCCCCCAGGTGGCCGCCGCCTGCGGGCACGAGTGCACCTGGGGGACATCGACGTATCTTCTAGCTGTCCCACCCTCGAGGGAAGAGAGGGTGACAGAACTTTGTTTGACGTGAACGTGCCAGAAAGGGGGCGTTCCAGGTCTTACTAAGTTCCTCATGCACTTCCGGTAAACACGGCACTGGGGGCGGGCGCGGCTTGGAGCCGCGCTCAAACCCGAGGCGCCATGTAGCCAGCCGCGAGTGCTGGGAGAGGCAGTGCGGGCACTGCAACCCAACACTCACGGCGGCCCGGGAAAGCATGGCTGACATTTCGATGTCCGCTTCTTCCTGGCCTCGACCCCCTGAGGGAGGGAGCCCGAGGAATCGTCGGAGTCGGATGGCAGTACGTCACCCCCCGATGCTGCAAGAGACATCTCATCATCACGCATCGTGTCCGAATACGTGGTTGAGGACGGTGGGACCGTCTTCTGGGGAATGGTCAGACGAGACGAGTGAGCCAGTGGCTGGCGGATTAACGCTCACAGTAATCCTCATATCACCCTCACTGCTTGCCGTAGCAGACGGCAGGGCCGTAGTCCTGCCATCACGGAACGGGGAGCAGATGAGGTGGTGGTTGAGTCCCGCGGGAACACAGCCACCCATGATGCAACGTCTGAATCGTCAACCGCCCGCAGTGCGGGCAGGACGTATCTACAACGTCTGCCCCAGCGTACTGGAAGCAGACCTCGTGTCCGTCCCCCTCCTCGATGAGTGTGTTGCACCCATGAGAACAGCGGGACATGCCACGCTGGAGAAATTTGCTCTTTTAGAGAAAAATCACGAACACTTCTGGCACTGCCAATACGCACTGGGGAAGTCGCTGCAGGAAGGGACAGTCCGCTGCACCACGTCATAAGATTCCAGCAGTAATTCGGCGTAGAGTTTGAAGTCTCGAAGTCGATCAGTGTGAAGGCTCCGAAGAACAGAAGGTGAATGAATGCAGCATGCCGTCTCCCTTTAATACCGGGATATCCGGGGCAGAGTCCGGCATGCAAATTTCATTCGCCAATTTCATTGGCCTTTTCTAAACTAGTCAGAAGTTGATAGATTCTCAAGAGCGAACCCCATCTGTCGGCTCGACACAACGTCGAGAGACCGACAGAAAGGGAACCACACTTCATTCATCAAAAGTGTTTTATATGACTAGACATCACGATGGTTGACATCTTGATAGAAATACATTGACATCAAACAAACCCAAAAAATATTTCCAGCAAAAATGACAAATCACTAAGAGTTTTAGTAATACATGTTGTCTTACATTATTTTGCAATTGTTATAGACCACTTTGCAAGATGTAAATACTGGTCCAGAAGCACTTCCGATTCTTAATTTGATGTTGTTATTTTTTAAATCTTAAATATATAATACAATCTTATAGGTCATCGTTTAACATTTTGATTTGTTTTAAAATGTTCTATTGTTTCTATTTTGTTCAAAAGTTTGTGACGTGTAAAAAAATGAAACAGGAAGTTCTTATGGACCAGCGTTGTTTACGTCTTCCGAAGTGATCTATAGACTGAAATCAGTGCACATACAATCTTAAAAATAAAGGTGCTTCATGATGCCATAGAAGAACCTTTTTTGTCTAAATGGTTCCATAAAAAACCTTTAACGTCCAACGCACATTTCTGTTTCACAAAAGGTTCTTTGTGGCAAAAAGGGTTCTTCAGATTATAAAAAGGTAAGAAAGAGACGGTTCTTTAAAGAACCTTTGACTGAATGGTTCTTTGTGGAAAAATGGTTCTTCTATGGCATTCCTGGGAAGAACTGTTTAAGCACCTTTATTTTAAGAGTGTATTTATAAAAGTAATAGAAATGTCCTTTACTTACTTGGGGTAATTCATGCAGTATATGGTGTAAATGTCAAAAGCTTCGCTCTAAATAAACAAACAAACAAAAAATAAACAATAAACAAATAAAAAATATGTAGCACAAACAACAATTTCATTTAGACAAAAATGTAAAAATGTAAATCAATAGTAAAAACTGAATTCTTTATGTTGGTCGGCCACTAAACTCAAAATTCAGGGTTATGAAACCAGACCAAAATAAAACACACAAGAATAAAAATGGTACAATCTAGAGTGGCAGATGCTTAGCCGTGGGACACAAGTATGCTGGCAGCGTTTCAAGATTTTTCCACTAAATGTCCTAAAGCAGAAGCAATACCATAACAACACAATCAAATGAAACCTCTCATCTGCTCTGGCACAGGGCATTATGACTGTCTGCAGGCAGATATGGCCAGATATGGGCTGCTCAGCAGATGCAGACTACAATTCTAAGCATGTAAACACGTCCGATATGTGCTCTATTTGGACTCTTATATCTAGTCCAGACGTTCTTGCTTTTTTTCTTAAAAAGTTGGCCATTCCTTTTAAATGTTGCTAAGAGACTTTTACAGTACTTAACAACTTAATACAATTGTGTTCTTGTTTTTTTTAACAAAAAAATAAGCTAAAATTATAGAAAAAATCTCGGAATTCTAAATGCACAAATTATTGATAGAACTTAATTTTATCATTTTTAACCCACTTAAACTTGTATACAGGATCTTTACTTAATTCTTTTGTGGAGGGATTACATTAATTCTTTTAGTTAATTTCACTAACTGAGCAGTGAATTTAGAGTACCCAGCATGCTTTGCATGCGACAGCATTAGGAGAGTCATTTTTGTGAAAAGTGCTATTTGAAATGAAAGACTAGATAGTGTTTATTGTCCGGATGTCTAAGATTTAGAAGAGATTCTGTTTGTATTTTTGAGTTTCGTGATTATCATCGTTCAGAAGAGTGGTGCTTGTGCTTAGGTTATGAGAGAGCTCATGATGTGTGTTATTTCACTCAGTAATGCTGCTAATGCCAGTGCTGAGACAACTCTCAGCTTACTTGTACATCATATATGTTGTAAACAATAATAAATGTTAAACCAGAACAAGAAGTTAACTCCAATGCTCAAATTAGTATTTCTTCATGTTTATCACGTGACATGTGCTTAAATAATTTAGGTAACCTTAAATCATTTTACTTTATTCATGGAATATTGCGTTAAAAATAAGCTTTAAAGTACTTCGAAATATCTTGTGTAATTTTGTTACCATCATTTTTTTAAGTGAATATCCGTGTCATTTTTTACAGTGTAGAGAAGATTAAAGTCAAGCTCTTTGTCAGCTAAAACCTCAAAATAACTTACCGGTAATGACTTAATCAAATGTACTCTGTGTTTCTTTAACCAGTGCTAAATGATCCTAACAGTGGCCATTTCAGCAGGAAGTAAACATTGGAAGTTAAAAGAGGGACAGCTGCCTAAACCTTGCTCGGATTGGAAGGTTAAGAACGATTTCCTTTTCTAAACCATGACACAAATCATGGCAGCAAGACCCTCAAGTACATTCAAACAATGATGTCCTTGTCTGGTTCCCATCCCAGCTCGGTCTGCTAATTGTTGTGTCATTGTGGTGCGGACAGGGAGAGCAAAGTGTCTGTAAACGTACTCGGCTGACGTGTGCATGTGTTAAAAGTTCAACGCTGTTTGCTGATTTGTTTAGGCTTGGTCTCACAAAGTCCATCTGTTTCTGGCTCCAATACAGATCTGTGCCGCATTGCCAAGCAAAGGCCCAGACTATGGTTTAGTGGAACCCATTAACAAAATCAGATTTATCTTATGCAACCTGGATAATTCAACAGTTACAATTGTTTAGAGGGGAGCTAAAATGACGTGCATGAAAGCGATAGTTCACCCCCCCAAAAAATGTCATCATTTATTTATCCTCTTATTGTTTAAAACCTTTTTTTCTTCTGTGAAAAATTGAGAAATGTCTCAGTGGTTTTGTGCCCATACAATAGAAGTCAATGGGGGGCAAGTGTTGTTTGGTTACCTACATTCTTTAAAATATCTTCTTTTGTGTTCTGCAAAATTTCTGAATATAAAGTATATCTAACTGTACAAACACATTGTATATTTTATTATTTGTGTGCTTACCCTCTCCACAAAACACTCCGCTATGGCAGCTGCATGCGGGCTACGTTCCAAATCTTCCATAAGCTCACTGTCAAAGATAAAATGTTTTGGTCAGGTGCACAACATACATACAATCCTCACATATTATCATACTGGTAATGAACACTGATAAATGTGCAAGACAAAATCTGTGTTGAGTGGCATATAAAGACTTGGAATATCTCATTGTTTAAACATTGTTATTCGCTCTCTGTGGAAACATCTGGGACTGGTGTGTCAAGAGGACACACTTTACTGGAATGGGCTTTAATTCCCGCCTGTGCTTCCAAATGGCGTTCATTTGTTTCGTTTTTATCATTTCGACCAAACTGTTGCCTAAATGCACACATATGGAAGAGATCTCATTTTGGCTCCCTTCTTCACGTTCTCCATCTCAAAACATATTTCCACTCCAGACATATGCTGATATCCCTGCAGCTGACCTTGAATCCCCTCCTTTCCTTACCATCACATGGATGTGGCTCTTAAATGACTGTCAGGCTTTGGATGAATGAAAAACAGTAATCTTGGATTGGCTGGCAAACGCATCTGGACTTTGAGGCAATGAAGGAAGGTTGGGTTTGGTTTAGTGATCTCTTCTGTGAGTCAAACGCTATATGGAACAGTACAGATTTTGGTGTTATGGAGTTGATATGATCTTTTGTGGCTGGTCAGACTGTTTGACCAAAGTTTTTGACTGGTTTTCTGATGACCAAGGGTGCTCCCTCTTGTGCACCCGTTCTGTGACAACTCAACAAGCCACACTGTATATAATTTAGTTCATTAGCAAAACTTCAACATTCATGAACGAGAGGCCCCCAAACCACTAGACTGGTCAATCTTGAGGGAAGTTTCCCTTCCATAACTTGCAAAAGAAACAACATGGCGCTCTCTAAACACTCTGGACTTTTCTTCATGTGGCTGAGGGGAAAAGTTCGGCGGGAAACCGCAACACTCCAGCCTTCATCATCTTCTCTTCTCCTCTGAAGACGAAGCTCATTTTGTGGTTGCCCTTCGTGGTAAAAGGTCTCCATTGTGGTTTTGAGGGAAACTATTCTCTATTAGATGGACCAAAGAGCTTAATGTTATAGGGATGTGATGTCTATAAGACTTATATTTAAAAGAGCGCCACAATAACAAAAGATTAATCTGTAATTGCACCATGAAGATGTAGAGCCGCAAGTATCTGCCTTCACTTATGCACTTTAGTAGGCGAGTTGGATTCAGTTAGACCTTGGCACATCTTTTGAGGTCTTGGCATGTGAACCCAAAATCCCAGGAAAGTGCTAGGGAAGTATGATGCTACATTTTTACTAAATACTTTCCCAGCAGCTTCTATGCCAAATACATACGAAGATTTTAGGGAAATATTAGAAGTACATCCAAATGAATTCACCAAATGAACTCGGCACCAGGCCGAGTGCTGATCGATTCGCAAACCATGAAGTGCATCTCGAGTGACTGTTGGACTTGTGTTCCTCTGAAACCCAATGCAGTTTTGATCTTCATGTCCAGAGATGTTCAGAGAGATTCTGAATGTGAAAATGGTAACTCCCTACGTTCCATTCAATCTTCACTTTTTCACACTTCAAGTTGTACGGTCTCTCCAACTCTCTACAATCTCCGAACTTCTACAATTCATCTCTTAACACTCTGCAAACAGAAGTTCACCGCATTACGGCTCCCTTTCATCTAGCTCATATTTCCCAAAACAGTCACGGCTGTATTTTTGCTGGAAACACGGAATCCTACGGAGGGGGAAATTCACAGAGTTATTCTTCTCTTTTGTTCAATAAAACACAACTCTCAAGACAAATCTAGACCTCTACTGAATGAGATCAAAGGAGATATTTGAGGACATGTGAAAGCAGTGAGTGTTTTGGGAAAGACAAAAAGACACTTTCATCTCAGTGAGAAGCTTCATTCATACTGTGGTGACGGAATGTGGCACCAGACAAGCACACACACAAAGTTGAACCCTTACGAAACAATAAGGGAAATATACTCTAAAATATAATGAAATATATTAAATAATACATTTCCACACTTCAAAGCTTTTAATTTTTTTAATGTATTATTCAATATAAAAAAGATATTTTGAGGTGCCATTTTAAGCCCATTCTTTAAGTCCATTCTTAAGTACAATATACAGCTGTGGAAAAAAATAAAAGACTATTTCAAATTTATTTTCAGTGTTTCTGAATTTACTATATAGGTATGTGTTCAGGTAAAATTGGCATTTGCGTTTCATTCTGTGAACTACTAACAATATTGTTTCTATTTGCATTTATTTGCAGAAAATGAAAACGGATGACTCAGCATCGGAATGTTTTCATCGCTGTGAAATACAGAGGAGATTCCCAAGCCAGCGAAAACAGCTTGCTTGGTTGCATTCACTGAAAAAGACAAATGCGGCATTTCGGTGCAAAGGCGCAATTTACAATGCTTCACTATAACTGGACAGATGTCTGTGAGAACAGAATAAGTCATGTCCGCTGTCCCAGGATGCATTGCTCGCTTGGCTGCACCTTCACTTTCTGACAGGTCATGTGTGGCGCTGGAGCTCTACCTTGGAGCCCGGCCTGCTTTGGCTTAGCGAAAATGGCACATTTGTATGTGTCCTAAAGCTCTGAGCAGAGCCAAGAAAGTAGACTTAACAAGTGTAAATACAGGGGCTACATTCCAAAGCGATGAGCAGGGCTTTTAAGAGTAAAAAAAGATGAAGGGAGCTTTTGTATGTTTAAACTATAAGGCAGGACGACAAAACAAGGTCTTCATCTTCATTGTATGTAGTCGCTAAACAACTACAGGGGCACGCAATGAGATTTAAAGAGGTAATCCAACATTAAATCAAAATTCTGCCATCATTTTATAGATTTGAAGGAACAGACTGAAAATAAAAGTTCATTGACTGACATGTTTTTCCTCCACTAGAGCTTATTATGCACATATTTAAAGGGACAGTTCACAAAAAAATAAAATTTCTGTATTCATTTACTCACCCTCGAGTTGTTCCAAATCTGTATATATTTTTTTGTTCGGATGAACACAGAGAAAGATATTAGGAAGAATGCTTGTAATCAGTTCTTGGCCACCATTGACTACCATGGTAGGCAAAATAACAATGAAAGAAAAAGTGCCCCACAACTGATTCTTCAAAATATCTTCTTTTGTGTTCAACAGACAGAAACATGTAAAGCAACCTTTTTCTACTATGGTTGTCAATGATGGCCAAGAACTGTTTGGTTACAATCATTTACACCCCACGGTCACCATTCACTTCCATTGCATGAAAAAATGCAGCATTTAGACCATTTTGCTCTTCTTTTCTTCTTCTGTGTTCTACCAGAAAGAACGCCAAGGTGAGTAAATGATATCAAAATGTTTAATTTTGTGTGAAATATCCCTTTAAGAATCTTTTCCACAAGTAAGAAACTTTCTAATTAACTCTCATTCTGTTCAACAAAGGCCATTTTTATCTTACAGAAAGCAGTTGAGAACAAGACATCAACAAATGCTTCGTATGTTAAGGTTGTTATTAAACGAGGCTCTCAGGACAACCAAGAGTTTGTTAGATTTTCTGTTTTCAACACAGTCCAGTTGATTTCCCATGAGAGCCGGTGGTAAGGCGCCATGTTCAATTTCCACACCGACTAATGTCATCAGAGGGTTTTTAAAGACTGGGGCTGACTTGGCGTGGATAGAGAGAAAAGAAAATAGTGTGAAAACAGACCTCTCAGCAGGAGTGATTGAAGGGCAAGGAGCAGTAAGGAAAAATGAGAGGTATGAGTATTTTTCTTCCCAGGACCTCAGGAACACACTCTCTTGCTCATAGATCTCCTACCCATCAGTTTACAATTCACTTCATGTCAACTTTGATGGCTATCAAATATACTGTAACCCGTAAGAACGTAAAGTGGACCTAAGATCTCAATTATTACATTTGCTTAGAAGTCTCACTTGTGTCATTTTTTAAAAGAGAAACATGCCAGACAAACCTGAAACCTAAATAAAACTACTAAAAATTTCAGAGTTACAAACGAGAAACATCTAAGCAATAACATTTTCTTCAAGGAATTAACAAATGTTCTTAATGCCGTAACACTTTTCAACACTCATATAAATCAATGGTAAACAATGCTGAAAAGAACGCAGAATCTTGGTGTGAAATAAACACGGCGTGTTAATTGCAATAAACAGCGCGAAGCTGACACATAACCAGACAACAAAATGATCCAGGTTACCATGCATGAACTCCCAGTGTAATAAACCATATGCTGCATATCTGCTGTAAAAAGAGCAGAAGTTATGATGAAGGCCGAGTCGATGTCTCACGCAATCCGGATCAAGTACAGCAGTCCAGAGATGGTGTGCTGGAGTGGATCAGAATAAACGTACTGTATACACTAACAGTTGGCTGACATCTGCACATCGTCCTTTACGGTAGGACAGAGTACAAACCGGCCATTGTGTCTGAGACAGATTCAACAGACGCCACCGTGGCCGCCACCCAGGAAGACTTCTGTGAGTCAGACATGACCAACAGAGCTTTAAAGGAACAGTTGACAATTCCGTCTTATTTGTTCATTCATGTTGAACACAGATGAATAGATTTTTTTCACTGAACACAGAAGGAAAATGTTTGGAGATTCAGACTGTTTGCTCTTTTGCATACAGTTGCTATCAATGGGAACTGAGTCTTGCATGTTTTAAAAATGATACAAAATCATTTAAAAATAAAAACAAATTAAATTAAACTGTTTCTGACATGACTCAACAAATTCATTCACAAAGATTGTTTCCCCATACAAAGATACTGTATTGCGTGATAGTGCAAAAGAGTGCACCACTACAAGAGTGACCACTACAATTCCAATTTCTGCTTTTGTGTTTTGTATTGTACAGAAGCAAAAGTTGCACCAATGTTTTCTGTACAAAAGAGAGAAAAGAGAGAGGAGACTATGAGAGAGAATGCAGAAAGCAGACACCCACCTGTTAAACTCGTAGATGTCCTCAATGTTGCAGAAGAGGGTGCTGACCTCCTCAGGTTTGAGAGGTAAGTCGCCGCAGTCGATAATGCAGCCAAGATAGTCCTGAGAGACAGAACCAGAGAAAGACAAAGTGTGGATGACCTCACTGAAATCATACTAGGCATTTTCACACTTCAATTGGTTTTACTTTGTTAACAAACCTCGTGAGAAATTGTATTAAATTCAATTTCATCATATTTTACATTGTAAACCCGATTTATAATGTATGTATTAAAAACAGACTATTTTGACTATAAATGGGGCCCGTCACAGCAGAATGTGATTTTCACCTCCAAATGATCTCCCGATACCTTGAATCTGTGTAATGTAATTACTATGGACGGCACACACGAATCCCACAATGATCTGTAGTGTAAACATGCAAAGGACTACAAGAAAGCAAGTCATGCAAATAATATGGTGGTTAACCCCCCCACAATATTTATATTTTATCTCCATGCACTTTTACCTCAGAATGAACAAAGTCAGACAGTTTGGGATGCATGCTGGCTCTCTGTACAGGTTTAATCTGGAGTTTGGAATCTTTTCATTAAATGATTACGTAAATTATCTTTGCTGGGATAGTTCTTCAAGTTAAAAAGATACAATTTGTCAATAGTTGGCAACGTTTATCCTAAACCAACAATGTTGGGGTATTGGTTTTGATATGATATAAGCATCATAATGCTGCCGCTCTAAAGATGCATTCTTGACTTAATAAAGAAAATGTGTTCTGTATTAAATCGAAATGTTAATCATATTTTAAACTTCATTTTTGTTCAACAGAGGCCAAAAACTGAAATACAATCCAGTCTGGTTCCTAGACGCTGGACTACAGCGTTAAGCAGCACTAACTCTGTTATCTATTAACTCTATTATCTATCATCTATTATCACAGTATCAGTTTTTACCAGTACTTTGCCTCATTAACCCTGATTTAGGAAGACTGAAAACCATCTCTTTAATCGATAGACAAACCAGCTCCAGCAGACCGCAACATATACAAAGCAAAAGAGAGTACCAACAATGGCAGTCACAATCTTCCGAGAGGAATAAAATGAACATTGAAGCCAACAAAAGATAGGCCACCAAGCAAAACAAACTAAAAAAAAGATTTAACCTCTGTTAAAATAAATAGCTGCAAATAAACAAACATTATGAAGCATGTGAGGCAGGCTGGCTTTATAAGGGGCTCTCTTTCGCTTTCCCTATTGCCCTGTCCCTCTACATTCCTGGATCATAAAACACAAGCCCTTTTTTCCTTCTCTGTTTGTTTCCACAGCCACAAGACGTCTGGGAACGCAAACACACACAGAGGGGGGCAAAAAAGAGGCAGAAAATAAAGGAATGGCACATTCAGCACCTTTACAAGTCAAAGGGAAGTGGGACACTGTAATTACACTGATTTATTTGGCCTGGAACGAATTCCCCCGAACGATCGTCTCTCGTGACCGTGACACATACTGACGAGGCAGATGAAGAAATGAATGATGACACAGGCAGGAGTTGAAATCCAGGAGGTGAGGGGAAATCTGAGGATTACTCTGTGAGTTATGAAAGGACAGTGTGAGAGACGAGCGGCACCGGCCGCAGACAAAGGAACAATAAGTTATGTGCACATTTTCTTGCCAGATGCTTTCTTACAGATATGACTTACTAGAGCGTACGTAAAGTGTGTTATGACAGTCAGTCTGGTGAAAAGCAAAACATAAATGTTCACATGTGAGAGATGGAGCAGAAAGAAGGAAGAGGAAGAAAGACAGACAAAAAAGAAAAAAAGAAAGAAAGAAAGAAAGAAAGAAAGAAAGCAAGCAAGAAAAGAAAGAAAGAGAAATGAGTGAAAGAAACACAGAGATAAAGAAAGAATAAAAGGGTTAGATTAGAAAGAAAGAACATAATTTTTCACATGTGAGAGATGGAGCAGAAATATGGAAGGAAGGAAGGAAGAATAGAAAGAAACAGAGATAAATAAAGAATAAAAGGCTTGGATTAGAAAGAAAGAAAGAGAAATGAGTGAAAGAAAGAAAGAAAGAAAGAAAGAAAGAAAGAAAGAAAGAAAGAAAGAAAGAAAGAAAGAAATGAGGTAAGGAAGGAAGAAAAGAAAGAAACACAGAGATAAAAAAAGAAAGAAAGAAAGAAAGAAAGAAAGAAAGAAAGAAAGAAAGAAAGAAAGAAAGAAAGAAAGAAAGAAACAGAACAGGAAAGAGAATGAGAAAAGAAAGAAAGAAAGAAAGAAAGAAAGAAAGAAAGAAAGAAAGAAAGAAAGAAAGAAAGATAAGGAGAAAGAGAGGAAGGAGACACTTATCTCTGAAAGAAAGAGAAATGAGTGAAGATAAGAAAAAAGAAAGAAAGAAAAATAAACGAGGGTATGAAGAAAGAAAAGGAAGAAAGAAACACAGAGATAAAGAAAGAATAAAAGGGTTAGATTAGAAAGAAAGAACATAATTTTTCACATGTGAGAGATGGAGCAGAAATAAGGAAGGAAGGAAGGAAGGAAGGAAGGAAGGAAGGAAGGAAGGAAGGAAGGAAGGAAGGAAGGAAGAATAGAAAGAAACAGAGATAAATAAAGAATAAAAGGCTTGGATTAGAAAGAAAAAAGAAAGAAAGAAAGAAAGAAAGATAGATAGATAGATAGATAGATAGATAGATAGATAGATAGATAGATAGATAGATAGATAGATAGATAGATAGATAGATAGATAGATAGATAGATAGATAGATAGATAGATAGATAGATAGATAGATAGATAGATAGATAGATAGATAGATAGATAGAAAATGTCAGAGAAAGAAATGAGGGAAGGAAGGAAGAAAAGAAAGAAACACAGAGATAAGAAAGAAAGAAAGAAAGAAAGAAAGAAAGAAAGAAAGAAAGAAAGAAAGAAAGAAAGAAAGAAAGAAAGAAAGAAAGAGACACTTATCTCCGAAAGGAAGTTTGGAAAGGTAAAAGACAATAGAGAGAGAGCAAGAGTTAGTTCTACACGAGCGTGTTCAGAGTCTTTGTCTGTGAATCTAGGTCAGTCTGGAGTTTGGAAGGGAACTGGTCCCTTTCTCTCATGAACAGCCCCTCTCCATCTCTGCTTGTGCCCCAGAACGGGGGTTAAAGCCAACCCCCCAGCCCCTAATTTCCTGTCCTATTTGGCCGAAATACAGCCGAAACAAAAGACGGAATCTCTCAGTCCTACTCCCCTAAATGTTCCCCACAAACAAGCTCCAACTCACTGCACCTGAACACCACCAAACGACAGTTCACAACCTAATAATAACCCACAAAGACAAAAGCCAAACAGGCTCTGAGCTCACACTCATTATATGATGGGTTCCAGCAAACTTGACATCATTCTTTGTTATGCTTTCTATCAAAACCAGACGGCTCTTACGACCGAGCCTGACTAAGTATGACTCCAATCAGACATCATGCACACATCTCTCACAGTCAGCACTTTATTCAGAAAACCGCCATCCACCACTCGGTCTCCATTTTGCGACCGCAGATTGATAAAACAGCAGCATTCCTCTGCGAGATCCTGTCTGTCAACAAGCAATTTATGGATATTTGATCTCTGGGCATCTTTTTAAAAACCAGCCTAGGTTCGCATGCCTTCTCTTTTTATTGGCTTATAAGTTCAACTTCAAATAAACCATTAGTAATAGGAAAAAGGAGTTACATTTCAGGCATTCCCCAACCTGAGGCTTACGTACCCACAATCCTTTGCTGTCAGACACTCACACCTTGGAGTTCAAAGGCTGTGTAAGCTTTTTCGATCAACCACAATCACAAAGAACCTCTCTTTCTGAACTCAACAAGGTACAGCACATATAAGCTAAACCTGCACAAAACATTGGGATCTCTATCTCTTTGATCATCAAATAATATGTATTTATGCATATTTACACCTTTTGATTTTAATACTTGCCCATGACCTCCATTAAAGGTCAGCACGGAGGTCTGATCTCCCATCACCCTGAGCATTGAAATATGATGCATGTGTTGAGAGCCATCCACAAAGAGGCTCTTATGTGTACAGCACACTCTTGATTTGTGCGTGTGTGTTCGAAACAGCCTCCTCCTTGTCCCGGATCGGAGCAGCGCGAGCGAGAAGCAGCGCAAAGATGCGATTGAAGTGACAGTCTGAATTTACTGCAGCTTTCATCCGCTGCCATGATCTCCTGTGCTCCACCTGAACGTGTGATGAATGGCACAGCAGAATCTCACAATGATCACATTTTAAATCGCCGCTGGCACTGAGAAAAGGCTCGACTTTCTCTGCTGTCAGTTATGGGAGTCATGGATTACATACCAGGTGGGGGGGGGGTGTGTGGTAAAGGAGACGTGACTGTTCTGATGCCGCCCTGAATAATATTATACATACCATGGTGTCTTTTTCAATTAAACAAAAAAACTTTATAAATAAATAATGCTAATTCATCCTTATTCAGTTCTTGATGAATGAAATCTGTTTCTTTATGGACCAGTTCATGTATTTGTGACCCAGTCTATGAAAACCCAGCTAAGTTTATTTTTTATTTCCTGTTTTCTACATAAAAGCATTGGACATAATGTGAAGAACATTCTGTGAAAATATAACACTGATATCTTTAACATTGATTGAGTGAAACCACGTGAAAGATTGAAATCCTAGTGAAAAGAATATCAAACTTTGATTTTGAGACTTTAACCTGGGTCACATTTTACTTTCATGACAAAAAAAAGTTATGTTTCTTAAACAATGTTGAATGAGTTCCCATCTATTCTGGGCTCTTATTGGCCAAAGTATTTGGCCAAAGTAATACATTTCAGGAACATTTTTATTAAATACAATTTTCGTTCTGTAATCAAAGAAGCTAATATGTTTTCACAAATTATATTTTTGTCTACAAAACTAATTTCAGACAATAACAGTCAATAAGCACACACTAAAAGGGTTGCCAAGTCTGCGGTTTTCCCATGGAATGGGGATGTAACCCGTTTGTTTTTTATTCTGCTGGTTGAATGTTGATAGATTTTGTTCAGTGTCCATTCTTAAGTTAGTTATAGCACTGGCATATTTTCAGTTCTGGTATTTGTGTTCAGGCCATTGGGGTAGTTTTGGGGTGATCTGGCAACCTTGGGAGAAACATTTCACTGAAGTGACCGTAAACTTTGGAATGGAAATCTATGATTCCTTACCCAGTTTATTGGCCAGCAGGCAGAACAGCTTTAGCAAGCACCACTAGTGATATCAAAGTGTCCATTCTACACAATCTAATCAACCACCAATAAATAAAACCAAGCCCTACCCATCATTTTTTTCTGCTGAATTTAAATATGCCATTTTTGGCATGTGATGATGTTGTATATCATTCTACATTGTAACACAGAATGATACAACATATATGCAAAGTAGCATGTATATGGTCCTAACCTCCACAATGCTCTTGAGGTCCCTCACATAGGCCTGCTCAGTTTCCACTATCTCCAGTGCCACCCTCTCCAGGCGAGTGAGTTTGGGCATCGGTGTTGTAGAGCCAGGAGGTGGACCGGCTCCCGTCAGCAGAGAGAGAGGTGTGAGGTCCAGGCTGATGTCAGAGCCGTTACGTTGGGGCCCGGGGTAAGATGGCACGGCTCCATAGGGAAGTGATGAGGATGAAGAAGAAGAGTGTCCATCCTGCAGCGAGGCAGAGGAGGCGGAGGAGCTGAGACTGGCACCGCGGTCGCTGTCGGAGCACACAGTGTTCACAGAGGTGCAGCTCCCACGGGACGCTCCTCCCGAGGAGGCCATGCGGCTCAGGATCCCACTCAGCGAAGACACGGAGGAAGGACGCTTGGCAACTGAGGAGAAATAGAAATAAAAAAGTTAAAATGTATATAATGCAGTGGTAATTTCAATATGGTGAGAACAAACAGGAATAAAACAATCACAAATAGATTTCTTTGATATCTTAAATTTTATTTTAGACAGCTATGAGACTAATAGAAAGCCGATTAGGATTGGCTTAATTTCTATCTTAGATACCTCAACAATGTCTCAATTAACGATCATTTGTCAAGACACAAAAGTATGCAACTGGAAATTAGAGATTCAATTACTCCAACATGTCTCATCAAGTACTTCCAAGCCCAAATTATGTGCACTATTAGGGCTGTTCACATGTTTTTGAATTCCACTGCTCTACTTTTCTATTGTTTTTCTACATAAACACGAGCTAGACGGACGTGTTTGACTGCTGCGCTCATGTCTGATGCCTTCGGGCCATTCAGAAGACCCCGGATATGGGGCAAGCGTCGCAGGCTTAAGTTTACAGTAAGTTGACATTTTGTTTACAGTAGAAAGTTATTTCCATAGAGCTATGGAACTGCGTTCTGCACTGCGCTTTTTTATACCCATTCCTGAGTGGCGTGTCGTACGGTTTAGGCACGTGACAGGCCCCTATAGATGGTTTTATCAGACACACGCGCATGGCTCAAAGTTAACTTCTGGTCTGTGTTTGTTGATCGGTCTGGCTAGTGGCTAATAATATAACTGTTTATATTTGATTTGATTTCTATTACTATTAATTTATATGAATATTTTATTGTATGAACATTTTTTAAATAAAGAATTTGTTGAATTTTATTGTATATTCATTTTTTGAGGGGTTTTGGGCTATTTTCAAACTGTCAAATCTGAAGAAAGGTTGATGCATAAATGAGACATCCACCAAATCTCCTGAGCTAAAAAATGGCAAACTATTAGGAAAAATCATCGTTCTCTAGTAAGGTAAAAATGTAGCGTATGGCATGACGATTTTCTTTAGAAGGATATTGTGAAAACTGTTTTAACAATGTGCTTCTCGCAAATATTTCTTATATCTGCCTGCTTCACAGGAAAGAGGTGTGACTGTGCAAAACTCCAAATCACACCATTTTGCAGCAAACCCGCAGTCAATCTAAGAGTGTCGCATAAGACACAAACATGCCCTGCATAGACAGGAAAAGAAAATCACAACTTCCTGCCGGTAATTTGTTGGATGATTAAACCTGCGAACACATAAGTCATTGAATCGGTCACGCCCTCAGTCAACCAGAAAATCTAAAACAAAACAGCCATCTTCTCCCTGAACAACAGTATCAAAACCCAACACAACAGTCTGGTCGTCAAGACGAGTGAACGCTGGCCGGTACAGACCTTTGTACAGACTGGCATTGTTTAAAGACTGAATGCTGGGCTGTGGAGCTTACAATGATGGCCCAGTTACACAGCGAAGGCAGACGGAGAAGAACAATCCTCCATTTCCTCTGACCTAGCCAACTGTTACTCTCTGCGCTCGCCAAGACTGCCTAACATCCATCAAGTATTTTGTCTGACCGTTTTCTCATAAGCCTCGAAAGCACTTTGTTAATATTGATTGCCTGTATTTGATTTAAACACACCCCTAAACTACATGAAGGCATGTGTTTATCTTTGGCTGGACGCAATCCAAGATCAGCATCACTGTGGCGGCAGTCACCCATGAAAAAAAATGTGAAAATTAGAAAAAACAGAACCCACTGCAGTCAGACATAGATCACTGATAAGGCTATTTTTCGCCATTCTTTGGTCAACTGCATGTGATGCTAAAATGAAGTACATCAGCTGTACTCATGGCAAAAGCATTCTGGGGCACAGTTGTGGCTTCAAAGCTTGACATACATTTGTCTCGACAGATGCATGAAGTGTGACAGCATAAACCCAATGCATCCTCTGGAACAAAAGCAAACAGACAGTGCTCTACATCACTACTTGGGCATGCAAATGTTCATGAGACACGGAAGAACCATCTTCGATCGTGCATGTATCTCAATTACACGCAAGGGATTGTTTCAGCCTAACTCGCTTCTCTATGGATTTTGTTAGCCTGAACAAATATTTTAAAGAGTCTCTTAAACACACAGCATGAATTACAGTGAATAAATAGGTTGGGGTGTCCAACAAAATCCAAGCATCTCTTTAAGTGAATGGGTGTCACAGATAAGATGAATGAAGATGTAGATGTGCATACACACATTTACTGTTCCTCATAATTATACGATTCTGCATGGAAAATGCAATGAATCGATTAATTGTACAGCTGTTTTAAAAATAAAAAATGATATATTACAGCTCATTTTCCAAATAACATCGATCTATTCGGAAAGAATGAAACTTGCGCAAATAATTGTGATAAATTGTTATGTAGCTACATATTATAATACTTCCATTTCCAATCATCAAGCAATTGTGGTATTTTGATTATAAATGCCATGAACTCTTTTACTCCAGAACAAGTTGTATCACAGTCCCATAAAGACTCAAACAAGTCTCGCCTCCTCAAACACCAACAGAGAACTAGGTCTGCTATGTAGATTATGGAGATCTGTGAAGAGCATTGGGCCATTCTCTTGGGCCAAGAGAAAGATATCACATACCTGATCCGCACAGCAGTCAATCACTCTCTGACAGTCCTAGAACACCAGCTGCAATGACCGCCCGTGTATAACTTTTAACTGTGTTTTAGTTTACCAACCGGCTACCTGAGCTTCCTCATGCTAAATGAGAACGTCCTCCATCGAGTATTCAAATGACTGAATCTTAATCTAGTAACAACTGACTGGATGTCATCTCACAGGAACAACACACCCATGTCTAATGTACGTAAAAGGTGCGTGTGAGTCTCGTTCACATGTGCGCACTTCTCTTTCTAGAGAGGCTTCCTGTGTGTATTACTGTGCAGGCCGCAAAACCACTTCATTTTGAGAGTCCTTTACGAAATATCCTTTAAAAGCCCTACAACAACATACTTCATAGTTTCTACTAGAGTGAATGTCACGAAAACATCCAGGTTACATTATTGGTGAGAATTGATGTGGTGTTATATTGTTATGAAAATGTGACACAAATTTTTTTTAAAGTAATGGACCTAAAAATAGGTGTTTTATTAAGTAAAATATATTTCTTACAGGTTTAGTAAAATTCATCCATTACATCATTCTGAATACCTATAACATTGGAGATAGAGAGCTGCTTATGTCAATGACATCAGCAAGCTAATTTAAATTTATGAAAAAGATATTGGTTACTTTGACCTCCCATAACATTTTTCTTATCAAGCACATTTACTTTAGGAAGTGATTGATGGCACCATATTAAAGCTGAACAAGAGGAAGATGAGTGACTGTTTATCTGTATCAGAGTTTCTGGGTGCTCATCCGTCTGTTGAGATACTTCCTGTGTACCGTGCCAGTCTGCACCTGACAACCCCATCACAGGAAGCGGTGAAACTAAACACAGGCTGTTCCCACTTAAGGTGCACGAGCAAGATGAGGTCAAGCTGACACAATTTGAGGTTCGTTTCCAGCAGATACAGTATGTTAAAGGTCCAATGTGTAGTTTTTTGGACAATCTATTGACAGAAATGCAATAAAATATACATAACTATGTCTTCAGATGTGTTAACATCATAAAGTATTGTGTTTTTCTTACCTTAGAAAGAGCTATTTCTATCTACATACACTGCGGGTCCACTTGTATGGAATTCGCCATTTTGTTTCTACAGTAGCCCTAAACCGACAAACTTATAGAGCGAGTTACATAAATATGTTATCTCCTTCGGCAAAAAAGCGAAAACACAACGAAATCTTAGTCCTGTGTCAGCCAACGTAGTGCTCCGAAAGGGTGAGGGAGGTGTGGAGTGAGACGTTTTTGCAATTCACAACCTCACCACTAGACGTCACAAAATTGTATACACTGGACCTTTAATGCTCAGATTTTACACTTGAAAACATTATAACCTAGAGTTACAAATGCAATAGATAGCTCAGCAAATTTGGTTTTAAACGTATTTAGAACTTAATATTTGTGTTCAAAATAAAACAAATGACATTTGAGGACATTGGGATATTGGCAAACGTAGGCACCGTCTGAGACATTACTGAGATCTCATATGAAACTCTAATAGAGAAACATTGTATCTTTTTCATCTGAGAAAGAGGAAATGATCTTCATTCAACCTTTTTGGCATCTACGAAAAACTGATTTTAACAGAATTGTACAGTACTATGAAGGGTTTTACAGTACACATGAGATAATAAATCATATTTGTGTTTTTTAATTTCCTCTGGATACATATTTGAAGGCCGTGTTGTCATTTTTTTATTGATAAATTGCTCCTCTGGGATGTTATGTGCTGTTTATTGACAGCAATCTGACAAGTTCCAGCTTCTGATTGACATAAAAATGTCTTTTAAATGTGCCCTTTGGTCTCTTTATTTCTATTGCATTATCAGAACACGATTCAATCATGAATTGTTCAGAAAGCCCATTCCAAAGAGAGGTGACCAGCCCTAAACAACTGTGATTGTCAGCATATTTCCTGCGGTCTTTTTCAGTTTGTTTGAATTGATAATGTAAGCAGTCATTCCTTGTTAAGTAGGAGGAGGCCGTGGTCCAGAAAAAGTTCTCAGCGGGAGATTATCCATGTCCAGTTCTGAACAGTTATCGCTCTATTGCTAATATACACTATCTTGCTTATTCTTGATGTCTTATCATTATAGTGTTAAAGGGATAGTTCACCCCCCCCAAAAAAAATTCTGTCAATATATACTCACCCTCTTGTCATTTCAAACCTGTATGACTTTCTTTCTTCTGCAGAACACAAAAGAAGATATTGTGAAGAAAGATGGTCACCGAACAGCACTGTTTTTTTGGACACAATACCAATGCAAGTGAATGGGTGCTGGTTAACAACATTCCTCAAAATATATTCTGTGTTCTGCTGAATAAGGAAAGTCATACAGGTTTGAAACGATAAGAGGGTGAATAAATGATGAAAGAATTCACATTTTTGGTTGAACTATCCCTTTAAGTCGGGCAAAAGATCATTTGTTTTCATTTTCCCAGTTTCTCTTTGCGGTTTTTAACATAGGGTGTTTTTTACGTCAATTCCTATTTTCTGTGTATGATCGGTTCCTGTCAGTAATTTTTGTTTGGGACATTACATAATCACCGTCGGATTCTCTGACTGATCATGTTTGAAAGGCATCTGACCTTGGTTGCTGTTTTTTTTCTGGCTGTCGCGGCCCGCCCCCTCAGGCATGGTGTGATTATATCACAGGAAGTAAAAACCTGCAAAAGAGGAAATATAAGCATTAATATATTACACTTTCTCTTTGAGCCAATACAATTATGCAACAGCAGTACATATACTGTGTAAAATAAAGTTTATGTTTAAGTGTAACTTTGCTACTTTATATTGTTACAATGTCAGTTGTATATGTAAATAAACAATGTTATTTTGTGTTACCTGGAACAATACAAGCAGTACTAACAATACAAATCGAGTTGAAACGTCAAATGGTTCCTAAAGCAGTTAATTCACAGATACTTCTGTTGAAAACATAACAGGGAAATAAGCCAAATGACAGTCAAACATGAAGATTAACAGGGAAACAAATGACCTGATAACTCATCTTTGGATATTGTGCCAAGGATTTTCCTCAGGCACATGTATATGTGAGAGTATGACATAAGAGATCCATAAGAGTGTACTGTACATTGTCATCCAATGTACAGTACACTTCCATTAGTTAAGACTGAGAAAAGCTACAAGCAAACTGCTCCTTTATCAGTGCTAGAGCACCTTCCGCTTCTTTCACTGGAGAAGGAAGACAATGACAAAAAAATCTAGAGGAAAAAATACAGAAGTTCGGAGCCAAAGCAATTAAAGAGCTGAAACTTGATAGATGCTGTTTGGGAAAGCGAGGAAGGGGGTCGCAGCCTTTCTTCGGAGGATTTCGTCTCGGTTTCTCTCCCTCTTTCAAAACAGAAGAGAAAGTCAAATCTGTGTAATGGTTGGCACGGCCACAAAAACCTGCAGCTCTCTTTCTCGAACGTGGAGCATGTGTCCTGTAAGCCTATTCGATGCAGGAACTTCAGGAAAAGGAAACAATCGGGATAGACAGGGCTCCTCTGTGAAGTGTTCATGTTTTACCCCGGCAGGACCCGTCTCCCACGTCACCTGGCCTTCGCTGCAAAGGCTCTCCCTTTGCCTGTCACTCAGATGAGGAGACCATCAGGGAAGAGTTTAACATCTGAGAGAAAAAAACCTCTTCCAGCCTCCCTTCATAACTCAAAGACAGAAACAGTTCACAGCATAGGGTAGAAATTCTCTTTTGTCTCTATTGACACTGCTCACGGTCTTTTCCTTTGCTTTGACTTATGAATCTCAATCTGCCATAAGAAAATCTATTTAAAGGGATAGTTCACCCAAAAATGAAAATTCTGTCATCATTTACTCACCCTCAAGTTGTTACAAGCCAGTATAAATTTCTTTGTTCTGGTCAACACAGAGAAAGATATTTGGAAGAATGTTCTGAGGCACCATTGACTACTATAGAAAGGAATATTAAAAATTAAAATGGTAGTCAAAGGTGCCCTAGAACTATTTGCTTTCCTAAATTCCTAAAAATATCTAATTTTGTGTTCAACAGAACAAAACAAATACACAATAATTTTCCTACTATGGTAGTCAACGACGCCTCAGAACTGTCAGTTGCTAAAATTCATCCAAATATTATTCTTTGTGTCCAACCGAACAAAGACATTTACAGTATACAAGTCACAATTTATTCATCTTTATGTCATTCAAGTCCTGTATGACTTGATGTCTTGTGTGGAATACAAATGAAGATATTTTGAGAAATGTCTCTCTGTGATTTTGTCCACACATTGGAATTCAATGGGGGCCAATGTTGTTTGGCTACTAGCGTTCTTTAAAACATCTTCTTTTGTGTTCTGCAGAGGAAAGAAAATCATACCGGTATGAAATGACATGAAGGTGAATAAATGATGAAAGAATTTTCATTTTTGGGTGAACTAACCATTTAAAAGACGTCCGGCATCAACACACATGAATTGTGCCGGCGTGTGCTTTAGTCTAGCTCTTGTTATTTAGTAAGCCCTGCTTGTCTCCATACTTGTTTGTCTCTTTTGCAGTGAAACGCTTAGAGCCATGCATAATGACCTGTTTTGGACGTCTCGCAACCAGACCAAATTAAAAATTACCCTGGCACTTTTCCACGCACTGTCCTTCGAAATGTTTCTCACCGCAGTCCCTGGGGTCATTTAGGGCCTTTTCCTCATTAAAAGGCATCTAACCTCCTGAAACTGCAAGCATGACGGTTGTACAACACTACAAGTCATTGCGGTTAAACCCCATATATACTTTTTTGGCTCCAGAGCTTGTTTGCTGCGAAATTCCAGAATACCAGAAACAGAACTGCGGTAAAAAATTACTCGCTACACCCCCCCCCCCTCCATTCTGACAACAGTTTCTAATAGTGAATAAAGTGTGGGGGAATGGAGGACGGGACAAGTCAAGTATTTTTGAGGCCGAGTGGAAATGAGCCAACATCTGGTTAGCCACCATAGAGGTTAGAATGAGCTTAGAAAGACTCCACTCTCCCTAATGCAGAGCAGGCAGTCCCAGAGTCGAAGTACATCTTCTAAACACCCTGACATGCTCCTCGAGCAAAATTGCAAACTCTGTCATAATGAAAAATGTGGAGAGGCAGGCCGTTTTCCACCCTGTAATTTTCATTACAGTTGCATCTCTGGTGGCATCATTCCAGGTGCATACTCTTACAGTCAGAGACAGAACCCATCGCTGACAGAGTCCTGTTACATGAGAACACAGCTGGACAGCTGTGTGCGTGTTCATGCCTGCACATGTGTGCGTGTTGTGTGTGCCGACTGGAGTAGAGGGAGTTTACTTGGATGTTGGATGACAATTATATGTTAGTGTGAGGGAGTTTTCTGTTTAGGATCACACTTTTGTAATACATTATAAAAGAGTCACTGACAATATATAGCCCAGCACGGGCATAATTTAGTTTTTGCAAGTGTCACTAGTTATTTTGCAACAAGAGAGGCAAAACATTGACTTAAGTTGCTTCTGCGGGTTTAAAGTAGCAAAGAGTGTTAAAACGTAATGCCTGTGTCAGTGATCTGTAAAAAATGATCAACACAATGATTTCATAATGCAAACAGAGTCTACTACTGTAAACAGTAAGTTCACGCCCAATGCATTACATCCATCTCGCTTAAACTCCCTGACACATAAACAGACGTGCATGTGAATGCGTGTGTTTGCTTAAAGCCTGAAGATGTTTTGGATGTTCAGCAGCTGACCCGTTCACAAAGCAAGGTCAATGCTGATGCAACCAAACACTTAAATAAACAAAGAAAACAGGAACTGGACTATTGTAGCCAATAGTGAGGAGGGTGGGGGGTGTCAGTACTAGGACTATTGTCTTCCACGCAGTTTTGAGGGGTATTGTTTCTTTTCCAGCTGACCTTTACATTTCCCTGCGGATCCGGACCACAACGCTGGCACCTCTCCCCCCTCCTGCCAGCACAGGACCCTGCAGTCCTTTCCTTGTTAAGTTAGACTACAAAGGCATCTAAACACAATGGAACATGTTTGGTTGGGGTGGGCACCCATACATATGCCGTTGGGGAAATAGATGGGCACTGATGCAGGCGTGAAAGCGGAGGGGCGGCGAGGAGGGACAGTAATGCAGGCCACGCTGTATGTGGTCCTCAGTCACATGTGGTTGTTTCAAGCCTTTGTTAAAAACAAAAGAAATATAAAAATCAATAAACATTTATATATAATTTTAATTATTGCTACATGTATGTGTTTATAAATAGAAAATTAATATGCACAGTACACAGAAATATAGGCATCTATTATATGTCATGATTAATTGCTTGATAGCCCTACTAAAACTAATAATTTCTTGTAATCTTTTACAGATGCTTGAAAATACCAGTTGAATGTTTTAACTTGAATATTTCACAATCTGCACATTTCCTGCATGCTGTAAAAACATGAAGTTGAGAAACCCTATAAGTTTGATGCAACAAACTTCAGGAAGTTTACTCAACTTTTGGGCCAAGTAGTTCACAAAACTCAATTTACCAAGTAATGTCACATGTCTTAACCAACTTAAAACAATTAGGCAACTTAATACAAGCAGATTTCCGAGTTAACCCAACTAAGGACATAGAGTCCAACCAACTCATTTTTGTAAATTTGTTATTTTTCTTTACATTTGTTATACACGTTGGTCAAGTAACTGCTTGAACAGTTGCAAGTAAAAGTTGAATTCACTTTCACTATTGAAGAAACACTGCATCGTACACTTAAGCCCAATTTATAGTTCTGCGTCGGACCTACGCCGTAGCCTATACGCAATAGGCGTAGGTATCTGACATGTTGAGATGATCCATTAGTGGTAAGAAAAACAGCTGTATACAGTAATACAGTCCATATGAGATGTGCAACAAGACTGTCCGCTCAAATGAACAATACGTTCGGTCATCGGGCCAGCAATAGTAGGGCCTTCCGTGACATTCAGATTATGAAAGAGGGTCAGTGACCTCATAATGACAAATGCGAGGAAGCTCACGAAGAAGTTCAAAAGACTATTTTCATTGGTTGTGCAGAGAAGTGTCATAATTACAAAGAAAGGCAACCGTTCCCAAGAGGCCGTACAGTAAGGGGAAGGAGATTTGACCAAGGGAGCCAAAGCATCCAAGTTCCTGGGGCGAAATAAAAGTGTCATCGGGTGCAGTGAAGAGTGAGGCTATAAAAAAATAAAACATTACCAGAGCTCTGAGATGTTGGCTGCTCCACCAGAAAAAAATCCACCAGAAAAAAATCCCTTGTCTAAGTGTATGTAACTAATTATAGAAGGAAAGTCTGGTTGCAAACTAGGGCACCTATAAAATAATAAGCGTCGGTCCATGAAGTACAAGGTGACTAAATAGTGTGCAGCCTCATCAATTAATCACGGATAGGAAGGGGGGGTTAATGGACTTTTTGTTGCAAGGAAAAGGAAGAGCTATGTCATACATCATGTTCAGAGCTTGGGAAGTTAAAGAGCTATATATTACAAACAGGAATGCCACAAGCGATCGACGATAAGAGATAAAAGGCAATGGATTTGGTGACTTGTGGGAACAAATGGATAATGGTCTAGAAAGTGTAGATGGGTGAACTGACAAAGAAATGCCTGGAACTTTGACCTTGATGAAAGAACACGGCAGTGGTGCAGACGGAAACCTGAAGTGATCGAGCGCAGGGGAGTTTTGCAGTAAAACAAAGACGGTTAAGAAGGTGGGGACGCATGACTCATGAAGGACGCTGCCAAGTCGGGCAGAAAGACGGTGAGGTTTTGAGTCACCAGACAGAGGACAGCATTTACAGCTGTACGTTTTCACACACCTGTACTTGGAAATGCTCGCAAACGCACCCATTACGTCACCACAACAAACACAAGACTCTTTGAGAAGGATGCGGTCAGCAAATGAAGCTCTCTCTCTTCCTCACCATCGACCACTTCATCTCTTCCCAAACCCATGAGTCTTTGAACGTCTTCCAGCTTCCTTCTCTTGGACTGGCTGCCAGTATATTATAATGTCGGAAATGCCGCTGTCTGAGGGAGATGGGTGTAAAGTCGGCCTCTCGGCTGCCTTGGGACTGATCGTGTTCATGTTGGAAGACTCGGAGGTCAGCGTGAGGGAGGGGGTCCCTGTCTGTGTTTGCATTACCTCTAGCTACCTCTATCAAAACTTCTACATGGACATCTGCCTGACAGATGCTCTTATCTGAAATCCCTAAAAGAAAATTATACTGCGACATCTGTGATACAAGGCCTGATGACAAGGCCAGACCAGTATTGCAGGAACATGTTGGCTTACAGTGTGCTGGTTTGGTTATGGTCTAGCTGGAGGTTCACCCAAAATTAAAAAGTCATTACTCAACCTCATGTCATTTAAAACCTGTATGACTTTCTTTTTTCTGAGAACACAAAAGAACATATTTTGAAGAACGCTGGCAACCAAACAATACTGGTCCCCATTGATTTCTGTTGTATGGACGGAAAACATTTCTTAAAATATCATCTTTTGTGTTACACAGAAGAAAGAGTCATATACAAGTTTTGACTGACATGAGGGTGAATAAATGATGAAAGAATTTTTATTTTTGGGTGAACTATCCTTTTAAAAAGTCTGGTAGGGACACCAGTGGTGAAAATATTGTTTTCTAATAGAACGTTTTCATAACCTACAAATCTTCACACATTACCTGGATTACAGCTTTGCAGTAAAAACACACTTATGATAAGAAAAACAATCATGGAATTTGAGCTGTACTTGTATGCGAGAACTGCATTGCACCTTTGATACTGGCTTTACAGCATCTTTTAGTAAGGGATGCAGAGGATGGAGCTGGGAAGCTCATCAGCCCAAATTCTTGTAGCTGGGTGCACTGGGAGGAAATGGGGATTTGGCTTATTCTGTCTGAACACTTAGGGGAATGTATTTGTCTCCTAAATTCATGCTAAACTAAGCAGCAAGGACAATTTTGAAAGTGAATAAGTGGATGATGAAAAGAGTTTTTTTCAAGCAAGGTTTTGCACGTTAACCTTCATATTCAAAGAGCCAAACATGCAGAGCGAAAGTTTGGCTGACTTCCTGCCTCTCAGTTCAGATTCCATGACGAATCCCGAACCCCATTCTTCCATTTGATATGACTAAAAAGGACAAACAATACCCTTTCTCCCTCAACCACCTAAATATATTCAAGATATTTTTTCCCTGAGATACGCTGCAACTTTCCAAACAACATAATAAGCTGGAAAAATATTGTAGTCATTTGCGAGGAGTTTTAGGAGCTCAAATCCGTGTGTTGACATTTCTAAGCTTTTTTGACCTCGACGATGGTTAGTGTTATGCTTTTACCACGTGTATGTGTTCTGCATGTCTGACGTGAAAATAAACATGAACTTACAGTAAAGCTCTACTGACAGACAAATACCAGTCACCAGTCACCAATTTGATGTGTGCACATCATGAAACACCACAGAATTTACTCACAAAAAAATATTATGATGTATTTCAAAATAAAAAAGCTAAGAGGTAAATTCAGCTTTTGTCCAAATCAATGATTTAACTGATCATATCATCAATTCCCAATGACCTAAACAAAACTTTTATCTGAACAGCAGTTTGAACTAAGAGGGTAAAATATGCAAATACAAAATCTCACTTGAAGTGACTGACATCCGCTCTATGCGTTTTTGTATTCCCGGGTGCAATAATGAGTGAGTAAATTGAGAACAGACGGGATTCATTGGGAAGTTTTATTTGTCCACCCCGAATAGTCAGCATTCCAGTTGCTTAAGAAAATAGTTTGCTGAGCAAGAGGGGGGCATTAGGAGCTGTTGAGAAAGACTTTAAATGGCTGACAAAAGATTTGATGCTGAAGGGGTTTCCAGTGCTGTTTCCTGTTGAGGAAAATGCACTGAAATAAATAGCTGTGGGTTTAGTCTATACTACCTGCATAAAAAGTCCCATATAGAAGAATTATTTTTGGTTCCCTAAAGAACCTTTCATTTTTAAAGACTTTTTATAGTCTAGAAACTTTTTCACTGCAAAGAACTTACAATGAGAGTGTTTCTTTTGTGGAACCACACAACCCAAAATGACAAATAAAGGAATTTACAAAAATTATAATTAATCTGTCTAACTAAAGAAAAAGAAACTGATATCATGACTGCATCAATGATGTGGTCATGTAGTGAGTGAGTGAGAGAGTGAGTGGGGGAGAGAGAGAGAGAGAGAGAGAGAGAGAGAGAGAGAGAGAGAGAGAATACGCTGATACACTTACTGTGCCATATAAATCTTGATTTTCAATTAAAATAAACTTCCAAACCGCAATTAGTATCCTAAAGTGGTATCACACACACTGTTGTAAGTTGTCTATAACGATATAAACATTATTAAACGTGACAATGCCTCGCTAAGTATTCAACAACATATAAGCTGTAACTTACCTTTCCAGTCGTGCTGATTGGAGACATCAAAAGTAACGCACCCAAAATACGCACTCCGTTTCCAACCCCTAATATCCCACTTTGATGAAAAGCACAAACAGTTTTTCTATCATTAGTTAGTATTCCTCCTTTGTTTGCCTAACTTCTTCGCAACGCGTCTCTTCACTTTTGATTTTAGTGTCCAATGCAACGCATGATGCTCCCGTGTTGAGTTTCCATTCTCGAGACGCGCGGCTGAGGTGTCATCCTCTCCTGATAGGCAGACTCTCATATATTACGGCTTGACATATTATATGAGTAACAGTCGCGCGTCACTCACTTAACAGACATTATGCGCCCGCGCCGTCTCCGGAGTAAAATCCACGAGAGAAAACGTCCTAACAAACAACGTTAGTTTGGAGCGATGCGCACAGTTTCCAGTAGGCTACATGTGTCTTGAGAGTAACTGAGAGAATTTGAGAAAAGTATTGGCGTGTCCCCCTTAGTAGGACTCGGACTCCTTGAACTTCCTGTCACTGTTAACTCCTTTACTGCTGCTGCTGTCCTCATTCATCATTTTCTTGAGGTAATATATCCAGTCACCCCAATAGCGTATAATTACGACGGATGAGTGCAAGGATCAGCGGTCGTTTATCACGTTTTGTGGAGCCATTAAAACGCGTTGAATTAGCCGGAGAGGTAATGAAGTGTTTCTTTCCCAGCATGGTTCAGTACGCTTTACGTTCTTTTGCGTTTGATTTTACAATTGCATATATTTGGCAGACGCTTTTATCCAATTATACGTTTTTTTCTGAGTATGTGCAATACCTGGGATCGAACCCATGACCTTGGCGTAGTACCGTGCTCTAACCACTGACTGAGCTACAGGACAGCGTTATATTTTATGTTATGTTTTGGGTTCCACAGATCCCGTGGCTACTATGTTAAAAAAATATTAGTAGAAGTAGACATTTAAGGTTTATAGCCACGTTTCTATTTTGGACCAGTATGACATCGCCAAAAACTGTAGGCATCATAAAAGGCAACAAAATTTTACAGGATTAAATTATAATCCATTGCATTCATTCTCTTATCAGTTTATGTTTGTTAGGAATACTTTTTTGTAATTATTTATTTTATTTCTTCAATGACATTTGAAATGTTTAGTCAAGTTAGGATAAGGTAAAGTCATTACACATCAACATCACAGTGTCAAGTTTTTTTTGGCTTTAAAATGGCCTTAGGGGATCTCAGACACCAGAACATGAGATTGAAATGGGCTGGTATAGCAATACCTGTAAAAGTGAAATAACCCAATTAAGCCATGCCTTCACCTTGAAGAGTAATGCTTGTTAAATTTATCCTGTAGTGTGAGGAATACTCTGACAAGTCAATGCAAGCAGTGTCTTAAAACCATCATCATAAAGGTTTGTCGTGTGTCTGAGATCACCCTCCCTTTACTCAAGTAAATGTTTGGGGGTAATGATAAAGTATGTAAAAACTTGACTGAGAGAACACAATTTGGCTTCCACAATTTATTTAAAGGCGTTTATCGAAAATAATCATTACATGTGAAATCCGTGTTTAACACGACTAAAATTAATCTGTTGACACTGGAATTTCACTGGAAAGCAAATAGACATGCTATTACAGCAGCACAATGTTATCAGGCGTCATAAAATGAATGAATGATTAGATAATAAGGCCCATTTATTTTATGAATTCAATTTCATTCACTTTAATTGATATGACAACCACGGAAACACATATTTACGCAATAAATTGAGATAGAGAATGTAAACTTCAGACAAAATATTTACAAGAATAAAAGATGTGGGTGCAGATCCAAGGCATTCCAAGACCACATTCTAGACAAACAAACAGACCGTTGGATCTGGAGAGCATTGAGGTGCGTGACCTTCCGTGTGGTGAATGGGTTTATTTTGCACAGATAAGCTGAAATGCCATGAGCATTGTTTGAATGAGGCTTTTACCACAATGTTAGGAATTCTTGTCCTCAGCTGTAGATGAATTACCTTAGTGCAAACAGGCTGAGCAATAATGGAAGTATGTCGTTGTTGAGGTTTACTTCAGTGGAGTCATTAGAGACAGCCATTATAATAGAGAACAACACTGTTTATATACAGTATAGTAGCCTGTATGTCATGGAAGAGACAGGGGCACACTGGGAGGTTGTCACAAGGGCTAAATCTCAGTCTTCTTAAGGTTTTAAATCTAAAAGAAAGGCAAGTGTAGAAAAAGTGTGCTAAATTAACTTTTACTTTTTCATGGAAATTACAGTGGTAATGTTAAATAGTATTTGTCTGACATTGAAAACATGACATTAAAGGTCAAATATGTAATTTTATGGAGGATCTATTGACAGAAATGCAATATAATATACATACCTATGTGTTCAGAGGTGTATAAAGAGCTTACATAATGAAGCATTTTATTACCTTAGAACGACCTATTTCTATTTACATACAACGCGGGTCCTCTTGCATGGAATTCACCATGTCGTCAGTAGCTCTAAACGGACAAACTGCTCTAAAGAGCGCGTTTCATAAATAAGTTATCTTTAAGCGAAAACATAACAACATCTTTGTCCTTTGTCAGCCACCGTAGTGCTTTGAGGCGTTGGTTGCAATTCACAACCTCACCCCTAGATGCCACTTAATTTCATACACTGGACCTTAAAAAAATAAAACTTATTGAGAAATATTTACTAGAGTAATCTGTGTTACTAGCCTTGACTGCCCGTTACACTCATTTTTACATTGTTTCTAAAAGGATAGTGGACCCTTTAAACAAAAGCTGTGATGTTTCTTAGTGACTGCTATATGACAAAACTTCATGACCTTCAGGAAGATGCTAAATGAAAAGTTCAGAGCAAGCACAGAATATTAAACAAGCATAAAAATATCTGAAAGAGAAAATTGATGGAATGCTACATTTTTAACTTAAGCTGTTGCTGAAGCTGTTTTTCCACAAATAATATCAGGAATTGTTATCACTGTATACTTCAAACTGTCTACTTATATGGCACCAACTAAAGCTCTGCTGGAGCCTTTTGTCCACCAGAGAATTTTAAACAGGAAATTGAACCTGAATTTTAAAAGCTAACACATCACTAACTTGGCAAAGCAATTATACTAAAGGAATTTTTGCATTTCAGCATTAGATGCCATTGGATGTAGGCCAAACAGTAGTGTCTAATGTTTTTGCCTGACTCTGATGATGGCCTAAACAGTGAAGGTATGCTTGAAGGTAGATATATGACACAGGGCTTCAACACGGAGAGATAAAATGCAAGGGAGCTTACACCAAAGATTTTACCATCTGTCTTTTCTGTTTCCTCGGACAGACATAACATAGACCTATTTTCTAGAGACAGTCACGATCAGCAGAAAAAACATCAGGATAGATGGTGAAAGCCAAGGGAGCTGCTATCTAATGATCCATCATGTTAGTGTGCTAGATCCAGGCGAAACGGGGTGAAAAAGCTCACCACAGCTGAAAGCGTTTTACAAGAGAAAGACCATAGATTAGGCTTCGCTCCCATCCAAAGCCACACGCAAATGACCTAGATATAAAAAGCAGAGGTTGGGCCCAGTTCCCTTACCCATTTCGAAAAGAGAAAACCTGGAGGAAAAACGCATGTTTGACATAATGGTCAACAACTCTGACCCAGAGCTGTTGATCAGGCGGAGATGCCATTAAACCACAAGACTGGCAACAGTCAGTCAACGCCTCCCTCCAGGAGGTGACCAGTTACCACCGCACCGCATCTCAGCATGAGAATTTAATCATCGAGTTTTGACTAATCACTGTCTTGCACGTGTTCACTGAAGTCACCAGGTAATTGGTGACAGCAATGTTGGCAGAAATCGCAGCCACCTTTGAGCATGAGTCAATTTCAAACCGGTGGGGTCACCGCTAAGAAACCACAGGCTTGAACAAATTATCCATGATTCATATCCGCAGTGGGAGGGTGGATGGGAGTGCATATGCTTTCAGAGCTTTTGGAGGCCTGTAGGTGAAGGCCAATTACCAATTGTGAAGGCCAATCGTGAAACAAAATGATTAAAGCATTAGACAATGGATGTAATTGCTTCTCATATGTTTGTCATTTGTAGAATGGTGGAGCTACACTGCAGCTGTAACAAAAGATGTTACTATAAATGCTACACCATACAATACCATATTAAAGAATTGTGTTTCCATCTTTGTTGCTACAGTTTTGGAAGCACCAATTTTTTGTTCTGAAATGACTGTAACCCTGTGTACAAGTCATTGTGATGAGTCTTTAGCTCAAAGGTGTTCCGCTGGGTTCAGGTCTGGGACCAGTCGAGTTCTTCCAACTAGACTGATTCAATCATTTCTTTTTGAATCTTGCTTCATGTACAGGATCTTTAGCATGTAGATGTGTGCTCACGAAAATGACTAAAGTAGTCAAACCTGTTTATGAGAAGGGGGCGTCCCAATACTTTTGTCCATATAATGTATCTCAGGATATCATGTTCCATTGACTTATAGGTTTGTCTCATATCATTATACAGTAAGTTTATCGAAAGTAAAAACTGCAAGTGTCTCTAAGAACATGAAAAATACTTAAACTTCATAAAGATTTCTGTTTGTCACTTGATTGTTCAGACAGACAGGAAATAAAAATCTCTCCACAAGAAGCCATTGTGAAGAATAAATAGCACTCCCCGTTCATTCATATCAAGATATAATTTGCTTCAGGGTTAGCATTGTCTGCCAAGAGAAGATCCATAAATTTATTGCTTATGAGGGAACAGGTCAAGTGGAATAACGTGACAGTTAGCCGAACTCCAAACCATTGAACCCTTGACTATTGCTTTCAGTAAAAAAATGACCCACAGGAAATGGCTGGAGCCTTTTGTGAAAGTAAACAGAGGGCTTACATCCTGTCTCTGTCCATCTTCGAACTACACGCAATGGCTGAGTGTGAGATCAATGCTCTGTCTGTGGCTCCAGTTTTGATCCGCATACACCACAAGTCTCTGTGAAATGCAGGCCAGGGCTCCACACCTGTTACTGGGGCAACAGGGAATAGGGAGGTGCTGCGTAACTCACGATCTCTTACCACAGCTGGTGGTAGTAACGCTGTTCAAGTCCCTTCATTTTCCATCCCTGTAAACGAATGCTTGAAATGCTTGAACAGAGAAAATGGACAAAACACATTAACTATAGCACGATTGCTCATATTTAAACTTGTTTGAAGAACATGTAGTACAAAGTTTAAAAGGATGAAACACACATCTTTGGTGGGTTTCAGTGTACCGTCTAATTTGTCCACCCATAATCCCAAAAGCTTTCTTTTGTAAGGGCAGCTGTGGGGAAGTCCACAAACAGTGACCACCCAGAGAAAAGCGAACCAAAGTTATAGTCCTGTGTGTCAATTGTCTTTTGTGTGATCCAGTTTTCCACTCTTATTTCCCATTTCCTCAAAAAGTCCATCCACATGTTGAGATGTCAGTCCTGACCAGGGCAAGTAACTATTTTTGGTGCCTGATACAGTAACCAGCAAATACCTAACAGAGTAAATTAGATGACCCTACATCTGAACTATTCTCAGATTCTCAGTGAATGATGTCACATCGCCTGACATGTAATGAAAAGGGGCATAAAACTCTGTGGGAGAATATCAGGCTATATGCCGGGTTTTTTTTGTTTACCAGGCATTTGTTTTGTTTATTAGTTTATTTTTACTGTAAACCATGTTTACTCTCCTCTCTTGGCACAAAATGCAAAATACTTCAAACATAACAGGTAACACACCACATCTGTTTTGATAACACACACTCAGTATGGGCACGTCTTCTGGTATGAAACATCTAATTTTATGTTTACAGACATTGTAAATTTTGCATACTACACGGTCCTGTTATTGCAGCAAAGCTGAAATCCAATTTCTTGGGCGGTACAAGAAACATGCAGTGTTATTGCTGACTATAACTATGTTTTTCGAAAGCTAGTAAATATTTTATATGCACCAAATGCATATAATCTCTAAACATTAAGGTCATACGTCTTGTGTTTATTTGTCTTTTTGAAAAATCGACATAATCAGATTAGAGGTTGACTGGAAAATACATGCAAGGATAACATACAGTCATTATAGCAGTCGAATAAAGCAGTCATTATACAAAAATGTCATAATGTCACAATTGACCAATTAGAATCACGTAGAGAATGTAATAAAAAGGCTGCACTGCTGACATGCAAGGCTAACACATGCACACCACATAACAACTTGTCCAAATCCTAAAGAATATGCCATATGAATGTGTACAAGAAAGATTGAATTTTAAGTTGCAGCACAAATATTATATGCATGTATTGCCTTTTTTAATCTGACTTCTGCACATCCTTTCATGCAGTCAGATCTTTTTAGTCATCGCAGGTCGCAAAGTGACAGTTTCAAGCTTCAGGGCATGTCTGATGTGCCAACAGCAGCTGTGTGGTAATCGGATCTGGTAAAGAAAACAGGCGAACTGTGAACTGATTTTTATAAAATGATAGCTGTAACCTGATGGAAATCTTATAAAGTTATAACCCCCTATATAAAACTAAGTTTCATCTCAATACTCATAGTAAACTTTTTCTGTGCCTTTAGAACACAGAAGTGGTACCTCCTAGTCCTGAATTTGTGAACAGTAACCATTTATTTTCTCTTTGTCAGCATATTTCTAGTTTTGACATCACAAGTACCTGTTACATTATAAAAAAGTGCATGTGTGAGAAATGCTAGTATCACTGAATGTTGAAAACTGGCTGAATGAAAAAGAATCGAAATTCTTCTGAAGATCCCTTTAATATCCCAATAAATCCGGTTTGGAATGCATCAATGGTTTTAATCAAATCCAACACTTGATGTAAGTGATGCGAGCATTACAAATCAATGAAATAAAAAGCATTTGACAATAATGTCATGTCATCAGTGGGAAAATGTACAAGTTATGCAATTAAATACACAAGCATCTTTGCTCTCTGTTACAAAACTGTTATATTCCGACATTAAATATTGCACAAACAAAACCATACATTTTCATACAATTTTCTCACCATAGGCAGATGTGGCAAGCAAATAAGGTTTATTTTGGCCCCTGAAATCCAGTGTTTAAAAGGCTAAGCCAAAAATAAACCAAGCATTGGTTTTGGTATCTGGCTTAGGGCTGGTCTTACTGTTTGTGACCTCTTTTCTAAGAGATCCACAATCACCAAACATGGAATTCCGAGACAGGATGAAACTTTAACCAAAGACATTCCATTTTGGGTTATCAGCAGATGAAAAACGGTTGGATGATAAATGCGTCCAACAGACTTTGACCTCGCTCATTCACGCCACAACACTTAATCATGTAATTTTTGTAACGTAAGGGAAAAGACAACACCTCTGAGGGGTATGAATCCAAATATCTGTTTAGACAGCCTTACTTATAAAAGAGAACTAACCCACCCAGCACAAAGCATGAACATGCATGTCCGCAATAAAATAAATTGCCACAGAACTAAATAACAGAACATTCAAGTACTCCACACAGTGCATGAAGTGAACAATATTTCACACAGAACAAGGTTTATACAGCTTATCAGACCAAAGCATATTCTTACTCAACAAATCAACGTTCTACACACGCAAAGCAAGTGCACTTTCTCCCCGTCAACATATAACACATCTTAGCAAATTAAAATGCTATTTACATTTTTGAATCAGCCCCAAACATTCTTTCCTTCTGATTTTTATCTTGCAAAAATACAATGGCGCTTATGTAGAGCGGGGAAAGGAGGGAAAGTGAAAGAGCGAGTGAGAGAGTGGGGGAGAGAGAGTGAGGTATGATGACCTTAAACAACTTCATGTTCAACATAAAACTGAGGCGTCTCTCATCTGCACAAATCACTCATTTCAAAATGACACAAACCTACAATTCATACTGAGCCATAATACGATTCATTGCTTATAAAGTGTGCCACACACATATACTTGGCTGGCACACACATTTTATCAAGTTGGTATTCAGGACTGTGATCTTAACAATAGATACAATGGAGAAAAAAACATTACAGCTGCAGTCTGGAAACATTTTAGCAACAGTTAGTTTTATACTGGGAATGTGTCATCCAAGACAATGCGGTGGAGCTCATTGGTTCTGTATGTGGATTTGTTTATTTTGGCAAGGCATATCATAAAGTATATAGCCAAAAGATGACAAGAATTTAAGATGGATTTCAGATTTTTACCTACATAATAATTTTCTAAAAGAGGACACTTAAGATGATATGCAAGTGTTTTACAAATAAATCCAGAACACTAGACTTAGTTCGCACTGGTCAGGTTTGCTTTAGTCCAGTCTGTCACGATCAATCAAGAAATATCTGGGCACTTCGCTGAAACAACAAATTTCATAGTCAAAGTGATAGGACAGATTGGGAAAACACAAAAACTTAGTCCTTCTTACTTATATTTCTCTTAAAGGGATATTTCACCCAAAATTGTTCTGACATTATTTATTAACCCTCAGATTGTTTCAGACCTGCATTAATTTCTTGTTCTGCTAAACACAAAGGAAAATATTTGGAAGAATGTCAGTAACTGAACAGATCTCATCCCCCATTGACTCCCATAGTATTTATTTTCCCTACTATGTCAGTAAATGGGGATGAGATCTGTTTGGTTACTGACATTCTTACAACTATCTCCCTTGTGTTTAGCAGCACAAAGAAAAGGTAGCACTTTATTTTACAGTCCTGTTACCCATGTACATACTATGTACTTACTATATAACTGCATAATTACTATGTACTAACCATGAACCTACCCCTAACCCATATTAAGTAATTATAGTATAGTATAGTATTTTGTTGGGTAAGTACACTATAAGTACACTGAAACTGCATGTACTGTAAAATAAAGTGCAACCCTAACTATCCCTTTAAAATAAGAAAGCAGACTTTGGTTACTCTGTAGCGCAGCTCGAAAACCCCACTTACACATCCAATACAGATCACAGATGTTGATATAAAACAAGCTTTTGTCTCATAGAAGGAGATACGGGATGATGAAACGATACTCATCTATTTTTCATTTCCGAGGCATTTTATAATCTCCAGATATCTTTGAATAAGCAATCATGCTGTGAGCCCGGCTCTTCTTAATTTGGCCTTTTTCAGTGCCGGTCTTTCTTCGAAACTGCCACCAGACTTCCCATTTATAGGCAGGGAGACTGGCGACTTTAGGAAGAAACGAAATAAAGAATGGACGTCAGGACGGAGTTGGGAGGGAGGTCGGACTGTGTCGTGGGAACAGCGAGCCGAGTCTGGATCGCTAAAGTTTACCCTCGAGAGGGTTCACAACTGCTTTCAATTTGAGATGGGGGTCACTCAAATTACAGTCCCCTTTCCGCCAAGATCCGATCCATGGCCCCCCCTCCCCCCCGCTCTGCTCAAGCCCGGCCCTCTCTACGCTGTAGAAAGCCAAAGCCGTGACATCATCAGGAGCGCTGACTTTCACCCCGGCGCACTCTTTCCTGCTTCTCTCTTTATCACCCATGTCATTTATCATAACCCTGACTTTCCAGATTTTCGACATCTCTTTTCACCCCTGTGGTTCTGTCTTGGCTCTGTCCTCTGGTTTGAATCAGCTGGGGTTTGTGTGTTGGTCTTCTGGTGTTCTTCAGTGTAGTCTGTTGTCAGGCACTAAAGATGTGGTGACGGGGCCGAGAGGTGCAGAGGGCTACAGCGGTGGAGGCACTGATGCGGGGTCAAAGGGGTCATGGGTTTTATTAGGGTAAACAACACTTCAGAGCAACAAACTCACTGCAGGAGAGAAAACCATATGAGCCTTCCCACACCTCAACTTTCATGGGTTTGTTCTTTGAAGCAAAACAATATCCGAGAGACCAGAAAAGACAATTCAAGCTGCCCTTAAAATTGTGTGAATGTCATTGCATTAGATGATTAGGAATATTTCAACTTGCATTAAAGGTGCAGTTTGTAAAAACCGCCGCTATGGATCACGATCAAAACAACAACAATGCCATAGCTTGTGAAGGAGCGTGGAATGATGGGATCTGTTGTCTTCAACTCCACCGCTGATGGCCATCAATCAGAAATGAATGAGAAATCATGTTAGCGGATGAAGTCAAGTTTTATAAATGTTGCGAATAATTGTGGTCCATAAATAAGTGACTGCTCGAAACAAGCTAGTGGCTTGCTAGACGCTAGAAACTATACTTCAGCATTTGTCAATGACACTGTTGTCATGCGGTTTCTACGTCAGTAAAGGCGGTAACAAAGGGGAACGCGGATATGATGCCATAGACAGGCGACTGCACAGCCCCGTGTCCCTGTTTAGAATGGCGATTTTCTCACGATTTACAAGTAGTTTGAGATATTGTAAGTACTCAGCTGAACAAAATATATAACACTAGCTTAGTGGTTTTTGGATATTTTACTGCAAAGTTGTTACAAACTGCACCTTTTTGGTTCACCCAAAAATAAAAATTCTGCCATCGTTTACTCATCCTCATGTCATTCAAAACCTGTATGTGACTCTTTCTTCTGTGGAACACAAAAGAAGATATTTTGAGAAATGTCTCAGTGGTTTTGTGTCCATACAATGGAAGTCAATTGGGACCAAAGTTGTTTGGTTATCAGCGTCGTTCAAAATATCTTCTTTTGTGTTTTGTCAGAAAAAAAGTTGTACAGGTTTGGATTACCATAAGGGTGAGTAAAATTAAACTTATTTTCTAGAAATTTGCATGATCACACATTTATAGCAGAACCTTTCACAATAAGACATTTGCTGCAAAACAAACCAATGATATACTATTTAAAATAACAAAAGAGAAAATTTTGACGTGCACTCTTAAAAATAAAGGTACTTAAAAGGTTCTTCACCACAGTGATGCCATAGAAGATCCATTTTTGGTTCCACAAAGAACTCTTCAGCCAAAGGTTCTTTAAAGAACCACCTCTTTCTTACTTTTTTATAATCTAAAGAACCTTTTTAGCCACAGAACCTTTTGTGAAACAGAAATGTTCTTCAGATGTTAAAGGTTCTTTATGGAACCAAAAGGTTGTTCTATGACATCAAAGAACCTTTTGAAGCACCTTTTTTTAAGAGTGTGCTCTGGTTGTTAAATGTAGTGGAACATGTCTATATTTAATGTGTCAATTCTGCGAGGACACCTGGCTTTTAGTTTAAAAATAAAAGCTATACTGTTGCATCTTAGGTTTTGTATTTGTTATCTAATGCAACATACATTTACAAGTGTGACTTAGATATCAAAATATACGCGTGAGGCAACTGTATACATTTTTTAGGTTCTTCGAGGTCAAAAGTACACCTATTGCAGTCTGTTTTACACTAAACCTTAAGGCAAGATAATGCTTCACAAAGAAATAACGTGTGCTTGGGTGCATTAGGGGACTTGGCGCACTCATATTCAAGGAATGCAGAGCATCTCTGCAGTTAGTAGGGCAGCTGGTGTTATGAGTGAGGAGGGGGGTGTCACACTAAATAAGCACAATTACACTCGTGCGAGACGGAAACCAGATGACCACGGGCACTGACAACATGCAGGGGTTACTTAGGTCAAGGCTCAGATACACACTCGAAAGAGCATTTACAACGTGCTTGAGCACTGCTCTAGACGAATGAGAAGGCTTGCTGGGGCTCTTTGTAAACACGGCGCATTTCCCACACTGGACCTTCCGACCTCCTATTGCACCTCCGCCAATTGCTGCATCTACAAACCTGCCAAATTTATCGCACTAAAGATTAGTAGGGATTAGCGAGACTTGCAAACTTTGTATCTCATACTTCAGAGTGAATTCGACTGATCTTTTCGAACTGCATGGCTCATTGGTTTGTTCCTGGTTCCACACAAAGATGTCCTAGTACGCCACGCACAGGGTGATTAGACTTTTCTCGTGTTCTCCTGCCTTGCTGGTTTGTGTGAACGGAGGGGGGGTTTTACATGACTGGGAAATGAGCTAATCGCTCTGTCTTTATGACCTAATTTCAGAGCACTCGGTTTTTGGAGACAAAGAAATGCTACTCCAAAAGCTGCTCAGAGCGTGAGGGACTTTCTCTTACATTCAATCTAACATTTAAAAGGGAAGAAATAAAAGATTATAAATTAGGATCACTTTGCCTTTAGCTCATCAAACAACTACAGCTGTATGCTGTAGTTTTATTGTTGTTGTTGAAGGTGAGGGTATTTAGACAAACCTTCATTTATATATGAGCATATTAGTTTTTACTTACTGGATGCTAAGGGGTTTAGAACAGGATGTAAATGATGAATGATCTCATTTTTCCAGTCTACGTGCCAATGGAGACTTGCTATTTGAATAATATAGTTTTTTTTACCTACCTAAGGATTAACTTGTGTATCTGGAATACATTTTTGATTAAAATGCTGTGTGACACGTTATGTTAGAAAAAAACAGACTCTGAAATTCTGACTTTTTCATTTCTTTGCTTTCCTTTAGACCAGGGTTCCTAAAAGGGGTTCGGGAACCCCTAGTGGTTCACGATGGAATTGCAGGGGGTTCGTGAGGTACACTGTATGTCTACCACTGCACATACATACGCGTTGTTTCTATTACTTTGAAAATAATTTACATTACAAAGGAATGCGTAGAAATATCAATAGTTATGTAAAAACTCATAAAAAAATGATGTTGTTGATGTTGATGATGTAAACATGCAAATGTGCAATTAAATGACTGAAATATTTACTGCCTCGCGAGGTACCTCTTGGGTAGCCTACGTCAAGTAAATGTGTTGGGTTCGGCTGACAAAAAAGTTTTTAAACCCATGCTTTAGAGCCAAATTAAAATCCACCATTACCCTCTAGTGGCCATCCAGATGAAACAACCCGTTGCTTGATTTTTGGTGTTTTGAAGAAACTGCGTTTGTCTCAAAAACTCAAGCTTGTTGTCACGTTTTAGGCTTGCTTTGCAATGCCATTTTGGTTCTGCACATACTTTATGTAAATTTTTCTTTAAAAAAAAAAACTAAATATTTGTTAATGTTTTTAAGAATATGATTTGAGAATTCCAATGCTTCAAACTAAAATCTTTTTTCCACAACATAGGCCTATCTATATTTTATGTAGGATACCATTTGCAGCAGCATTTAAAATAATTATATAAAAGAAACATTTCATAAAAGTATCAGTTTGCCATCAGAAATTAATGAATGAATTAATAATTGTATAAAATGACATACTGTGTACAACACGCGTGACAACCTCCCCTAGTCTGATATTTATGGGGGAAAATCCTTGCCCTAAGAACACAGTGGACTTTTAAATGTTTTATTAAAATCTGCCTTATCATAGAGGTTTTACATCCTTATTTGCTAGGTCTCATATAGGCCTAGTGGTTTCCAATGCGTCTTCACATGCTAACACTAAAAAAGGAAAACAAAGCTAATAAAATTGTTCTTGGTAAAGTTAAAAAAAAACAATGCTTTTTTTTAAAGTGTTCCTTTCTGGGTGATATAAAGGCTGCTATAAATTTTAATTTGATCACAGTTTATTTAATTGCAGTCATTAACAGATTTTCCAGTGTAAAACATAAATACAGCATGCAGATGCTACATCAGTTGCATTTCTAAAAGACCTCAATTTGTTTTCATTTCTTTTTTGTTATTTCAATGATACTTTGACTATGAAACAATCTTCGTATCAGATTTTTACCAATCAAACAAACTTTTATTATTTGAAAATGAATAATGAATTTTTAGGGAAATTGTGAGAAAAGACCAAATGTTAATAAGCAAAGTTTTAAACTGTGGCTTGTAGGTTTGTGACCTAGATTAATTTGTTTTATGTCGAATATAATTCAAATCCTTATCTGTCATAGGCTTTCAAAGGCCAGAGAACTAAAAATGTGCCTTAAGACTTGAAAACAGTTACTTTTATATATTTTTAAAGCTCCTGTGAAATCACTTCATCATATGTTGCATTATTATGGTTATTTGTGACAATAAATACATTCCTTACTTATACTCTATATGATCCTAATCATAAAAGTATTATAGGTGAAAAAGAAAGTAACAGAGAGTATTTCTTTTTAGACCAATTCACCAAAGGTTAGTGCAACATCCCATATTAAATTCCTATTAGTTTGAATCAAGTCTGACATGGAGTGTCACGAGATGGACATTTGAACCAGACAACGAAAGAGGTCAGATGGCCTCCAGCTTTACTCGGAGACCGTTTTAGATGATTTCTCAAAAGACCACTCATCAGCAGGCAGTAACTCCTCCTTATCATCAAATACGAGGAACCTTCTGGAGCCTCTGCGCACTACGATCAGGATCAAACCCACCAGCAGAACGGCCGACATGATGGCCAGGGTGGCCACTAGGAAGAAGGCTGGAAATGAGACATCAATGATTGTTATTTATTATTAATTAATTTGCTTGTGAAATATAAAATGCACACCTCTTTCAATGGGTGTCTGTGTGGTCAGGAGTTGCTTTTTATTACAGAAGAAGAACTAAAGCAAGCACCACTTAATTGTGAAATACAGATGTCATAAATTTCACAATGTATCAGTTCCTTACCTGGAGTCCAACGTCTACGTTTATCTTGAAAACTCCCTATAGAAAAATAAATGTACCACAAAATAAACCAAACAGTCTAGAGTTGTGCTTTTTGAAATGCAAAAGCAGGATATTTGCTTTATCTTACATTGATTTCCAGAACAAGCTGACATGCACTCCTCCTTACTGCTGTAGCGGTTTTGGTTGCCCTGGCAGCCTCCATAGATGAAGGGCTCACAGGACTGGGTACTAGACTCAAAGTAAAACACAGGGAAGGCTGCACGGCATGGGCCAGACTTAGCAGGTGCAGAACAGGCTTCTGTGTGATGGAAGTTGGGATACAAGTGTTAAAATGTTTGGTCAGCAAAAAAGTTGTTAACATTGGGAAATTACTGCTGAATATATTTCAATATGGCACATGAAGACATTTTAGGGAAAACTGAAATAGTATCTAAATATATTTGTGACATCATGTTATTTTACCTTGGTTAGGTGAACTGGGGGTTACAGGTGCTACAGGTGCCACCTCATTTCTGGGAATGACTGTGACTGGAATGCAAACATATTGACAAATAAAGAACAGTCCATAAATGAGAATAACTAGATAATGGTCAAGCTCCCAAGATAAATTGTCAATAGTTATTACAAATACCGGTATATTGTGACACTTCTAGCAATAAGTATGTCTTTTCTCTATGTTTTGGGGATAATAGATAATAGATGATCAGGAAATGACATCACCGCAACAGTACCTGTGCAGGTTGACATGCACGCCTCCTCAGTTTCATAATTGTTCTTGTTGCCACTGCAGCCTCCATAGATAAACTTTTCACAGGTGCCGTTGTTGTAGAAGTAGCGTCTCATGGAGGCTCTGCAGCGTCCGGTCACCACAGGAGCCAGACACTTCTCTGACACGACAAAACGGATAAGAAGCACTTAAGTGTGGCTATACACGTTTTAAAGGTGTGGTCAGACTAGGCTTAGAACAAAACTAACACCATTAATCCAAACAGTACAAAAACACAGTTGAAATACCTTCGAATTCCTCAGATGTCATTTTAGGAAGAGCCTTGGGTTCATCAGCTGAGGAGAAAGATACAGAGTACTGAAATAGATGTTGTTTTTGTCACATACATCTGGTACAATGGAAATGAAAAGCAAAAATACTTCTGCATTGCATCCATATTGAAGTACATTCTAAGATTAACAATCGTTTGCATATTCATGTGTTAATGGCTGACAACAAAAAAAAAGATTTCACCAAAGCTGAAAAATGTTAAGAGGAACAAGATGTGGGATGACACATGCAGAAAAGCTAAATATAGAAATATGCAGTCGTTCTTAGGAAACACTGAAGATAAATTACCTAAAAATAATTTAGCATTATTAATCCTTGTCAGATTGCTGTATTACTTTGTGAAACACAAAAGTAGAAACGACAAGTTCATAAAAGCCAGGTGCTGTCACTCTGTAATTTCAATGCATTCTGAAACAAAGCTTTGTGTGAGGAAGCAAAACATCAATCTTGGAACATATGGCTTCAGAAGAAACAGAATATTAGAAAATTGAAAAAACTATAATCATTAAAGTCTAGAGAGTTGGAATGACATGAGGGTGGAGAAATCTTTCATGTTAAGCTTAACAGTAAGATGGTTTTGCTTACCACTTATGTCTTCAGGGTTGGACATCCTACTGCGTTGAGACACAACATGAGAATCTATTTCTGAATAGAAATCAGAGACTATTGGCATTTGCATGCATTTAGTCATTTTGAATTATAAAAGACATTTTTGTGAAAAAAAGGAATGTGCTATAAAATTCTACTGTAATTGTCCTGGTACCACAACTTGTGCAACACACACAGATATAGGCCAACACAAATTCTGCAATGCATTACTCACTTTGTCAAAATATTTGACCCTTAAAATAGCCAAAGAGTGTTGTAACTTGAAAATTCCCACAGATTGGCTAATGGCAACAGTAAAATGCACTATTTTCAACTGTTTTTATAGGAAACAGATATCTTGGGTGATCATGGATTTAAGGCTTACTTGTTGTCTCCAACAGACTGAAAACACATTGCCAACATTAACAACAAAAAAACATTGTGCGCTTGTCACATTTTTGTTGAGAACAGGTAATCCACTCGCACAGAGGTCACCCAACCGGTTATCCAACAACACAGAAAGAAGAACCACATTCTTCATGAAAAGAGACTCTTTAATCTGAGTAAGACCTCACTGTTATTATTCTTGCTGCCTTTATAATCCACCTGTAGCAAAAAAAACTTTGTTTATTAAGTTGGGACTAGTTAAATGTTTACTTTAAGGACTTCCTGATAATTATGTAGTGTGCACGTCAACCTGACTAAACTTTTACTACAACCAAACTGAAGCCAAAGTGAAAAGCAACTCAACACCATTCAAATATGGAAAGACATAAAACAGCAGACATTTTAAGCACATAGCCAACCACAGACCACACTGAGGGTACTGGATTAGAGCCCGATCTTGTTAAGAAAAGGTTGTTTCATTTTCGTAGGCTTATATTTTGGTCTCCTCATTGCCAGGCACAGACAAGTAAATTCATTCACTGAATTGTTCAGCAATTGCCGCTTTAGATTCGCCTTACACCGTGTCTACACTGGACGCGGCGCATCCAGTGTGGACAAAATTTGAAATTATAATGGGTTCTAATGCATTTCTAATGTCTTTTGTCGTGTCTCGTCGCGCCTGTCGCATCCGGTGTAGACACGGTGTTAGATTATACAGCCGCGAAAAAAATATTTCATCAAAATCAAACCTCAGGAGTGACAAAGTCATTCAACACCAATTTGAAAGATTGACACATGAAAACTGTGATAAAATCGAGGTTATCAAATAAAAAAATATTTTTTAACTTTTTCTAAAAGTACAATTATTGCTTTAGTGAATGTGAACATTGTTTTCTTTGCAGTTTTCGAGGTCTGAAAAAATACAGAGCATCTTTTCTGTTATTTTGACCCGTTTCTTCAGTTTTCATTTTCTGCAAATAAATGCAAATTGAAACACTATTTTAATTTGAATTAACCTAACACATACCTATAAATAGTAAATTCATAAAAGAGGAAATTATTTTTGAAATTGTCTATTATTTTTACGTGGCTGTACATTCTAGATATATTCTGGATACTCAAAGCAAAGGCAGACATTATCTAGATGCAAATAGCACCTGTCTTCAAATTCTGGATTTGTTTATTAATTTGCATTTATTCACCAGTATTTCACGTACACTCCTGGCTGATGACATACAGCGGATAAATATGAACATATTCCAGTTCAGTCCATTTGTTATGGCTCACTAATGGTAAAGATTAAAAACCACTCTGGTAATTTAGATACTTTAAATATTTAGATCATATTATAGTAGGCATGTTTAATAAAAAGATTACTCTGCTGTCGTCAAAGCTTTTTTAGTACCATGTTTATCTGGGCATCAAAAGCATTACCCTAACAATGACAAATTCCAAGGACAGAGCAAACATCTTTAAAAACATTGTTATAAGGTCAAATTTGAAAAATGTATCCATCAGAACGTTGTTTTTTTTATAGTGTCACTGTTTATTTTCAGTAAGTGTGTGAACTCAGCACGAAACATTGTCTGTTTCAAAGTATGATATTTACCTGTCACCCCACTGCACGCTGTCTCACAAGCCTCCTGGGTCTCAAAGTTATTGTTGTTTCCCCCACAGCCCCCATAGACGAATTGCTGACAGGTCTGATTGGTGACATTGTAATAGAATCGTGGAAAGGCAGCACGACAATTTCCAACCACACTTGGCAGACGGCAGTCATCTAAAAACACAAAAGAGGTTTTCTGAAGATATAAAGGCATTGACCAGGCTATAAGTAATAACAGAAAGAGCAGCAAAACACTTTTAGAAAAGCTAATTAAACATTTGTGCTGCTTTGTGGAATAAAGCAGACACACTGAATTCTGTTATGACATTGTTTCAGATTCTACCAACAAGATGCTTTCACTTCTAACATTTCTTCAGGTGTCAAAAACACCTACTAAAATGGTCACGTAATTTAGTTATGGAAATAAAAGCTACTAAGCCCTCCATCCCGCATTAAAAGGCCTTTGTTTACTGTACTAGGTTGTAAAACCCGGAGAACAGGTTGGTCAGGTTTTTGACAATGCTGCATGACAGCTTGGAAAAAGGGAAGGGTTTCTATAGTTTTTATTCTCCGAGTCAATATCCATAGTTTAACTATAGTAAACATGGTTTATTAGTTTTATTTGTATAAAAACCACAACCTTGCTACATGTTATATTTCTGTTTATTCAAAACTTTTGCCTACAAATGAATGTTTACAGATAAAATAAACTTTTTCATCCCCAACTTTGTTTTTACAATGGCATTTTAATGTTGCTTAAAATAATCCAATTTCTGAATGATGAACTTTTCCTTACAATAAGTGAAAAACGGTAACCGTAGTTAGCCTACTTCATGTAGGCCTAACTACTCTGCGATAATACAAACTAGTGCTTAAAAAAAAATGTATCTTGGGTGTAACTAGGCTATATTTTTTTATCTTATACCGTTGTCTATTTTCAAATAATTACCTGTCGTGAATGCAGCGCGAACATCAGCCTCGTTTTGGTTCCGCACATCACCTGCGCCGTCGATTTTGCGGTACACCTTGAACTGCGTGCTGGGCTTCAGAACGCAGACGTCGACGCCGTCTTTAACGCAGCTCACCAGGCGGCACTCTGACCTCCCGGCGTCCGCTGGAGTCCCGATGAGAGCGAGCTGGCACTCGTCTCTGTCACAGCAAGCCTGTTGACACTCTTCAGCGACTGAGATATCTGGCAGGTAAGCCAGGTAAGCTGCGCCGTTGTCGTACGATTTAATATCCAGACCCTGTTCCACGTCCGTGTTTGGGTCCCATGTACACGCATTCAGAAGAGGGAGACAACAAAGAAACGCAACGACGCAGGTAAACCACACCTGAGCCATTCTTACAAGTACTGTCCTCGAATATACCTGTGTACTCTCGGCTATAATCGGTTAACCGACGGTGTGTCACACAGCTTAAACTAAAACACCAACAATATTCAACTACACGCGATCTCTAACTTGACTGTAGCCTACTAACGCAGCAGGTGTGTGTCTTCTGTCCTGGGAAATAATAAAACAAACAACTTCCTCCTTCGTGACGTCATTGTTTGCCTTTTATAAATCCTCCTACTGCCACACGGAAGTGCGCATGCTATCTGGAAGTCACTTATTTCGGCTATCATTGAGCTGTTGCCACTGAAATAAGCAAGAAGTTGGATATGTTCACAACATGTACAGACATAATATTCATTTGACATTTTTTAACTCAAGGTCTTAGGTATTTAGGCAGCTGCTCAAAAATTAAATGGATTGCTTGAAACTGTTCAACTATGAAGACTGTGTGATAAGATTTGTCAAAATGCCACTGATCTGTTTCTTTTTGAATGTGTGAGAGATGTTACAGGCCGTACATACTGTATCTCTTCAGGTATTTATTTTATTTCCATGAAGTGTTTTGTAAACCGGTTTTGTTGGACTTTTCCCATTCGAAAATAGGCTGATAATCATATATTGATTTTTCAGTATTGATTACTTTTTATGTTGTCCTTTACTTGATATTTAGAGGCTTAAAGGCCTAGTTCAATTCAGAATTAATCGAAGCCAACAGATTCTGTTGTGTCAAAACACTGCTGTATACATCTATAGATTGTATTATTTTTATGGCCCATAGAATACATAACTATACAGTCGTTTTCATCATTTCCATTCTATCCTTTCCATTTCTTTTCATGAAGAGTTTTGGGCAGTGGGTTGTAAAGGATATTATTGGACAGTGTAGGATTTTAAGACCCAGTGGAAGCATGGTGAACCGTACGAACACATCTAGTATGGTGATAACTAGTGGGATCGTACATCGTACCAAAAAAATAACGTAACATTGTGAAAATAACTGAATTAGACATTTTTTTTAGAAGATATGACATGTCCCTCGACGCTAAACAGGTTGTACCCGTCTGCCGAAAGCCTACACTGTAGATAAAATCCCTTAGCCTAAAAAAACCGTAAACTGTAAAATAACAGTTTTCCATGTGAAATTACACGTTTTCCCTCTTTTTCTCGCAAATTTGCCATCTTTTCTGTAATTTTACGTTTTTTGACGTAAAAGTGTTTGCCTTGTTGGCAGAGACTATTTGCACTAGCTCCGCCCACCAATATGAGATTGGAATAGAGAAAGTGTAAGAACATGGGGTAAGGTGTAAAGTCTGTATAGTTTTGGCACTGGATACCGGGGTTCTAATCCACCTCTCACTGAAAACGCTCTTTTGCCTTTTTCTATAACATTACAGATCATAGGCATTTGTTTTCAATAAAATTGATTTAAGACTTAAAATACATTTTTATTAATAAAGTTTAGGGTTAGGGATAGGTGTAGGGCTTTAATATCTCAATAAGTTGCCATCATTTTAAACATTTTATAAATATAATGATTTACACTCTGTCATTATTGCATAATATTTAATGTGCAACAGTAATAATAAAATCTGCAACTATTTAAAAGTACCAATAGCATCTAACTACTATTTTTACTTAATCCAAAGAAAATACAGCTATTTTCGGTTAGTGTAAATAGCCTATCGTAAAGAAATGCTGCTATTTTCACTTAGTGTAAACAGAACCAGTTACTTTCGTTAAAAAACAAATACGACCTCACGTTTTTGTCAGCGATATTTTCATCCGTCATAAAAAGATTCAGACTGGGTTCGATTTTCTGCGTTTTTCGCATCCGTAGCAAGCATTTTGAGAGGCGTTTTGACAATAAAGAGACACCGTACAAACGAGCGCCAAATACGAAAAAAACGCACACGAAAAATTCAGACTGTGTGTGCAAAGACCTTTAGTGTACATAGCATCTGTCGCTATTTTCACTTATAGTGTAAATAGCATCTATTAAAAAATACATGAAAAAATCTTTAAAAAAATAAACAGGAAAATTCTGATTCCGTACAGTTTCTTTACATTATACGTGGAAAACTGTAAAAAAATAACTGTCATTTAAATCGGGAGCTGTGCTGATACCTACACAAACGCACATTAAACAAATGCGATGAATTCATATCTTTAAAAACGTCGCATGATATTCTTAACCTAGCCTATATTGTAAAATACTTTTAAATGCCTCACACAACATGAAACTGGCATCGTAAACTGAATCCTAACGTAGAGCGTGAGAGTTAGCCACTAATCCCGCAGCGCTAGGACCCTGAGGCGCAGCGCGCTGTGGAGGTACCAGCGCTCCCTCGTGCCAGAAGAGCGCACCTACTCCGCCAGACTCCTGGTCAATTATTTGAATGCAAGTGTCCGTCCGGAGGTCAGTCTGGAAATGGCTGCGAATCGGGTGGGGAGGCGTTATAACAATAAGATCCACTCGCCGAACCGAGGAGCCAGCAGGGAAGCTGGACTGAGCGTGCAGAAGAGACAAGCCCGGGTCACTGTCAAATATAATAGAAAAGAACTCCAGAGGCGTTTAGATGTGGAAAAGTGGATTGATTCTGGACTTGACGAGCTTTATCTGGGAAGGGTGAGTCCTCTTGAACACAGTGATAATATTACACGAATCAAGTAAATAAAGAATAACGAACAAATCATTTTGAATATGTAATAATGACAAGAATATGTAATGACAAAACTAATACCTGGCACAGACGGCTGAGATATGTGTGCTCATTGTGCTGCTAATTTTTTGAAAATGCCAATGAAATTGGTGATAATAATAATAGTAAGTCAATAATGAAGTCCAGTTATCAAAAAAAAATTGTAAACGTTTTTGTCGTAGTAGGGCGCAGCTTTAAAATCTCGACTATACACGTGGAAATGCGCTCCTGTTAAAGCTGCGTGCCTAAAATATTAAGCAGGTGTCTTAGCCACAATGGAATAAATAGCTGATGGGTAAGAATGTGAAATGTAAAAAAAAGAGTGTGACATGTAAAAAAGACTGTGAAATGTGACGAGTTGTTTGTTTTGAGGCATTTCATTCCAATAGTAAGTTTCAGAATATTTTTGATCGAGTTCCTCATGACGTGACAAACAATGTATATCCCACGTTTATTCTTAAAGGGCGTGAACCTTTCTTACTGTGGAGTCGTCTAGAGAGAGGCTGGTCTGTTGTATAACACCGTGTCTACACCGGACGCGACGGACGCGACGCATCCAGTGTGGACAAAATGTAAAAATGTTAGACTTATTGGTTCCAATGCGTTTCTAATGTCTTTTGTCGTGTCGCGTCCGGTGCAGACACGGTGTAAGGGTGGGCTGCGTTAAACATGTATCATGTAACAGTTCTATTTTTATTCATTTATTCATGTTGGTATCACACTTTATCGGTAGTTATGCACTTTATTTTGTGTATATACAGTATAATCTTAATATAAGCAAAGATTTACAAAGGTTTGCAAAAAAACAATTTATAACATCATAACATTTATAACTTGAACCGAGTATAAATGATTATCAAAAAGTTAAATCTGCACAGCTTTGTGTAAGACCAAGACACAGTTCACATTTATCGCAAGTTTGATTCAGCTGTTGATACAACACAGTAGACCTCTAATGCAACTGCTGGCTCACGCTGCCCGCTCTTGTTCTCCTGGGAGGCTGAAAAAGCGAGACAAAATGGTCAGGACAAATAAACATGTCTGATATGCAGAAATGCTAACAAATGTTATGCACATTCCTGTGTCTCGGGGTATTTTAGGATGGCGGGGACTTTTTTCTGAGGCTCGAGTTCCCATAAGCAACTTGGGAGAAATCTTGAATGCTTAAAGCTGTGGGCAAGACTTGTTGGCGGGCTTGCTGCCCTACATGGAGAGCTGTCTGTGCCTCTTTGATACCAACAGGCGCCTGAAAACAGTAAATACTATGATGGTTTTGTTTGTGCAATGTGATGGTGAGTGTGTAGAGAAATACTTGGATCTCCAACACTGGTATACAGATGCACATTGAAAATGAAATGGAAGTAGATCTCTCTGCCATCTGAATAGCACATTCACCCTCTGTACTATGAATCTGTCCACTAACTTTTGTTATTTTAATGCAAAGTGCTTTTCCCCCTTTGCTTTTGCATAGGATATTTTGAATATGATTATTTATTGAACCATTTGATGGTCTGGTCAACTTAGGTGTAGGTGGACCCATGTGCATAGTTGAAACACTATACAATGTTGATTCTAGAACAGTATTGGACACTTCACATTAATATTATATGATGAAGTAAACATTACTATTACTATAGACATTACTATTCTCCTTGTTTGTGATGTTGGTCTTCCTAGTCACTATATCAGTGAAACTGAAATCTCTACACTAATCTATTTTAATCATTTTAATCTGGTGCTAAAATGAACCAGCCCCCACTCAGGCTGTAATCGGATCCCTCTTCATTTCCTGTCAGTAGTCAGCCCGACAACGGCCTGCTCTTAACACTCCTGGTCTTGGGATTGATTGATGGTATATTTGTCTCATGGGCAGTTTCTTATGAGTGAGGGGGGATGGGGCTTGTGGAAATGAAGACCCCATATGTCACTGCATTACACAAAGAAAGCCGTCCAGAAAACTGCCCTCCACCCCCATCTCACAATAAGACTGCCCGCTATCTATTGGTACACACACAGGCCATCACCCGCCCCATTAAACAGGACCATTAGTTCACAGCTCTATCAAAGCTTAATAAAAAGCCCAGATTAGGGTCCCCTTGTGTTCGGCCGCATGTCAGTTCCAACACGGGTTCATCTTTAAATTACATTCCGGGTTCATTCCAAGAGACGTTATGGTCACCAGAAACCATTGGTTATACCAAATTATATACTTTACATGCACAAATATTTCTTACTTCTTGAAAACAAATGTTGTCTTAAAGGGATAGTTCACCCAAAAATAAAAATTCTGTCATGAATTACTCTCTAGTAGTTTGTTCTGATGAACACAGAGAAAGATATTTGGAAGAATGCGTGTAACCAAACAGTTCTTGGCCATCATTCTTCAACAGAACAAAAAAATACTACTATGGTAGCCAATTGTGGCCAAAACTGTTTGGTCACAAGCATTCACACAAAGAAATTTATACAGATTTGGAACAACTCGAAGGCGAGTAGATGATTACAGAATTGTAATTTTTGGGTTGACTATCCCTTCAAAATATGTTTTGAATTCAGTTGTAATTTAAAAGGCTGAACTACAGTATGTTGATCTTTCAAGCATTTCATGTGGGACAGTGTTACATCACAGTAATGGAGTCTTGGGGACAGATGATGTACAAAGGATTTTACATTTTACTCTGAATACTCGGATCTGATGTCAGAGATGTTGAAGCTCCATTAGAAGTTATCGCTAGCACTTAAAACAACTATAATTTGCTCAACATGCAAAAGTACGTCCCATTGTGAAACTAATATTCAAACAAATGTGTGATAACCTGAGCAAAAGCTGGCAGCACAATACTAGTGTTGTTGTGAGTGGTTGTCATGGCATGTGGTTTTTGGGTGGTTCCTTATTGGCCAAAGTCAAAACAGTTCACCTAAAGGTCACTATGATATTTGGTCTATAGATATGAGGTCCTTCAGTGCAAATCTGTAGGATTTTTGTTGTCATCAGGCAAAATTTGTCTGTATGTCTGTATAAATGTATCACACATGTTGTGGGACGAGTTACACACCAAAGATTAGGATTAAAGAGACTTTCTTCCGCAGAACACAAAAGATTGATGAAAGTTGGTAACCAAACAGCACTGCCCACCATTCACTTCTATCGTATGGACACAAAACCTATGCAAGTGAATGGGGGCCAGTTACCAACATTTTCCTTTTTTTAAGTTATATTTTGGGGCTTTTATGCCCTTAATGATAACGTACAGTAGAGAGTTGACAGGAAGATATTGGAAGGAGACAGGGGAGCTGGACCAGCAAAGGACCGCTGGGAACAGGAATCGAACTCAGGTCACCGTGAGTACACTGGCACGATGTGTTGGTGCATTAACCACAAGGCTACCAACGCTGACTACAGACATTTTTCAAAACATTTACTTTTGTGTTCTGTGGAAGAAAGAAAGTCATACAGGTTTGAAATGACATGAGGGTGAGTAATGATGACAGAATTTTGTTTTTTGGGTGAACTATCACTTTGAGAGCTTGATCAATTCCAACTAATGATATATCTTAGTACAGCTTAGATAGCTATTAGGCATAGCAACCGAAGAAAAGACCCCACATCTAGTGGCCTGGAATTAACATGGACTGAATCAGAGCCCTGGGGGATTGACTGATGCTCAACACTACTGCTTACAGTGAAGAACTCATGTTTTTTCAGAGTTTTTAGGGAATTACCACAGAACCAAGCTAAATGTGTCACAGACTGTGGTCTATATAAACAATGGGAACAGTCACTTCTTATGTAATGGGTTGTGAAAAGTTTTGTCAGCCACAAATCTAAAGTCATTCATTTAAAATTACTGAAAGGTTGCTGTGTATATTTAGTATGTGAGGGGGCATGTTTGTTTCAAGGCTTTTGAGTGGCATTTGGAGTTAAAAGAAAGGTCACTGATGCCCCAGTAGGGCTTTCTGCTTGGATCTTACTCTGAGTGACCTTTCACTGACAGGGTTTTGAAAGTTCTCCCACGCCAATCCTGTTCCCTCTCTGTAACCTTATCAGGAAACACGACGGTCCTGCATGCCCAGCTCTTTACCTGTTCCACATGTGGATGATCCACATTCAGAGCTGTTGGCAACAGAATTGCCATCACAAAGTTGGTTGTTGAGACATTGTGTAGTCTTGGCCTATTTGCACTGAATCTGTTTGGATGTGTTGTAGTTTCTTCATTGTGCAATAGGATTTTATTAGGGATAAACTGATTTGTTGCTCATTTGGAAATATGAGTTCACTTCTACTTTCACATTGAAAGAGGTGGGTGGAAGGTTGTAAGCTGGCCTCTGTAAATGAGTTACTAGCGGGTTCTAAAAAATCGCCTTTGACCTGTTTTCAAATGGAGATAACCCAAGCCACAATGAAATGAAAAGAAAGAACTTAATCATTCTCCAAAAGCAGAGGTTCACACCACACATGTTCTTTATCTTTGCAGTTGTAAAGATGTTAGGCAAACTAGTCACCACATCATTAATAAAATATAGTTTGTGAGAATTATGGCACTGAGTATCAACACGAATGTACTGTTTGGCTTATCTTGTATGTCTATTTGAGAAGGGAGGGGAGGTACTAGTTTATCCCAGCACAATATAGGCCTATTAGTGTTGAGTGACGGCTGTCTGGCCTAGATTAACAAATGCTGAGTAGAGCAGGAAATCTGTTTTTATTTCAGATTAGTGACTGTTTGTATGTGTTTGTGTTGTTCCTTAAGTCACTAGACAGGGTTTTTAAGAAGAAGTCTGTTATTAGGTGATACACTGTGTTTATACCAGATGCAATGTCGCAATAAATTAGTAATGCTATCTTTTCCATATTATTCATATGTGTCCACATCAGACGACACAACAAAGATAGAATCAAGGAACCAAAGAATGTGCTAATAATGATTCAAGAATTTAGTCGAATCTAAATGTTCTGTAAAGTACAGAAAATGTTTAAACAAAAGAAGTCAACTTGAAATTGAATAAATATAGATATGGTCTGCTGCAGAATAGAGTATGAGGTTAAAGTGTGGTCGCTAAAATATTTTAGTTTCTCAAAATACAACTTCTGCTAACTAGATATAATTCTTGCTCAAAGGGTTGTCTACGTGGTTCTGCGTTTATTTATTTATATTTTGTATACACCAAAACATCCAGATCGCATGCATTTTGAATATTTAGAATACACTGGTGACTGCTTTGAGATGTGTACGTGTTATGGTGACTCTGTGTCTATGCTGACAGGAGGAGGAAATGCCAGAGGAGGTGAACATTGATGAACTACTGGATCTTCAGAGTGATGAGGAGAGAATGCAGAAACTTAAGGTTCAGTTCACATACATCTGTTAAAACAAAATCTATGTTACACACTGTTTGTGTTTTTTGTTAGTTGATCCCTTTTTTTGTTGATTTTTCAGGACATTCTTCATACCTGCAGTAATAACACAGAGGTAAGTCTAATCAACCTATATAATGTCCTTTTCTACACACAGCCAGTCTTAATACAAAAGAAAAAGTCTTAACAAAATACTCCCCTACAGAGTTTGGGTTCATTGTAGACAGTCTGACTTGGTGTCAGTGCAGGAAATTTCCCTTTGGTGTTTCACTTCCCATTATGCAAATGCTACACATTGATTTTCCTCTGCTGCCCCCTTATGGCAGAATTGGTAGTGTCAAGTCAAACTTTCAAGATTAAAGAAATTGTAATATGTTGCCTACTTTGGTTTAATGAAATCAGCTAAGTCATTCCTGTATCCTGTTTGGATTTAAAGAGGAAATTGGTAAAATTGTTCATAACCTAAATAATTTACTTTAAACGATTGTTGTTATATTACCACACACTGAGAAACATTTTACAGGATTAGTTGTATTATTATTTTTAAATAATATTTTCATTTCAAATAAAACCAAATAATATTTGAACACTGTTCATTTCAAATAAAAACTAGTATTTGGTTCACCTGTGTTTGTATTTAGTTTAAAATGTTCTTTTCTGGTATATTTTTTCATAAGGTCTTCATCACAGAATTGGTAAATAAACTTCACGGTCTGCAGAAACAAGAGGATCTCCACAACAATGGTATCGAACATCCCCAGCTTCACATCTTTCCTGACCGCCAGGGATCTTCTGACACTGAGAGAATCTGAGCATGCTTCCAAAACACACACCCATAGAATGTTCGGTCCCTTATATCAAACAAGCTCAATATCTACACACAGCAGCACATGTGTGTTTCTTTTGTTTGTAAAGAATTTAAAAAAAGAAAAACGTGTTTATGTTAAAAGCAGAAATGGGAGGTCAAACAATGACCGTTTGTGTGGTTCTTCATGCAAATACCAGATTACACCTATCCTTGTTTTTAACAGCCATACACTTCTTCCACACTGCACAACATGAACTATTATAGGTCTTGCCTACCTACCTTATTTCTTATCTGGCCCTTAAAAATGACTTCCTCTGGTGTGTCTCAGTTTGGTTTTATTCAAAAATCTTAAATCATTTTGTTGAGTTTAATAAAATTATATAATAGTACACCCTTACAGAAAAACACGTTTTTACAGATCCCATAAGTTTTACATGAGACTTGTACACGGAAAAGTTTTTAAGTGATATGTTTCACATGACTACGTGTCTTTGCACATGTGAAATTCATGTGGCTTTTCTGTAAGGGCATGTAGTACATTTTTATCTGACAAAGCATTTTCACAGTGGATGGTATTACTACTTTTTTTATAATGAAGAAACAATTATTGTTGTGGAAGACTTTTGTTTAAGATTATACTGACTGAGTTTATGGATTTACCACAACTGGACTGGAAGATTTTTGGCACAATGCTTTTTAGATTTTCAGTTATGGTGATTCCTTGTTGTGGTATTTATATGTGGTTAGAGTTTGTAGAGTTAAATTATTTTTAAGAAAGAAGATTGAATATCAAGGATGAATTTATCATATTCTGTTTAAACATACAGCGTATGCTGTTATAGTTAGGCTATGTTATTAGATGAAGGACTTTGTTGAAGACTTGTTTATAACAAAACCATGAGGTATTGTCTATAGTTTTTGCTGCTACTGTTAGCCTTTTCAAGCTAAAATGACCAACAGTTAAATGACTGAAATCTGTGTTTGAAGAATGAATTTTATAGGAATTGCCAAGCATTTCTCTTTAAGGTCTTTATTTTTATTTTGTTTATTGTATTATTGTGTGTACATTTGCAGACTGCCAGAAAATTCACTCACTGTATTTTTAATTGCTTACAATTCTGAATTTGAAGACATTCCAAGTAGGATTAAGAACCCTTATTGACTAAAATGTATTACATTTAGTCAGTGCACAATTTTATAAATGCAGGATTACATTTTTATGTAGGCCTAGCTGAACAAAAAGTGTAGTATATGACATGGATTTTTAACAATTCTCAGTTACGAGAAGATTCCACTCCAGGCATGAATTTGAACCATTTTTTCCAAATAAAAGAGTGTCTGCACTTTATCATTATGTGTATTGAAGTCTGTAAATTGCATAAATGTTCATGTGTTACTTTTATTTAAGAATTAGCCTAATTATGACCAAATATATACACAACACTGTCTTGTGATGTCATATCTGTAACAACTTTAACATTACCAATTAACATAATTGCAGCAATGCCAGATAACTTTATGTTGTCTATTTGATCCAATTTTGGTTTGATCGTTGGTTTGTCTTGAGTGATTGTATGAAAGAGGCAGCAGAGGGCAGCAAAGCATCTGCATTTCCAGGATCCATTTTGAGCTCTCATTTTATTACACAAGTTTGTTGTTGTGTAAGATGCTTGTGCTTTAATTGGCTGACAAACCATTTTAAGAGAAACAATCAGATCAAAAAATTTGTATTGTTCATGCAAATATATTACATACAAAATATTTTGCATTGTTCATACAACTGCAATTGAAAATTTTCAAATATTCTCAGATTCTCTTTGTAATCCATCAACAGTCAATCAACAACTAGTCCACCAATCATATATAACAGGCTATGGGCTAGTTGCACAAGATGGCGCTGGTGAGCTTTTGCGACACCAGGGTCGGCAGACTAATTTCTGGTCGTATCGAGTTGTTTTGGCTTAATTAATCAAGCAATGTATAAAGGATCTGTCATATCGCTGATATATTACTTCCTTCTTTTTTATCTAAAAAACACCCATATATGCCGGCACAAAATCCTCCTTTAATTTCCCACACAGTTTTAAAATAAGTCTGCCGACTCTGGCGTCCCAAAATTTCTCCGGCGCCATCTTGTGCAACTAGCGAATTACTGATAAATGTACTGTATTTTGTAAAAAAAAATTAATTGGCAAAATTTTGTAATTATAGATAAATAAAATGATCACTAACAGACTTTAACAGTCAGTTTTTTTAAAGGTCCAGTGTATGAATCTAGTGGCTCACTCCAACCCGACCCCCAACACCCACCCCCCCCCTGGTGTCACGATTTGGCTTCTTTGCCAAAGGAGATAAGGTGTTTATGAAACACGCTCTGTAGAACAATTTGTCCTTTTAGGGCTACTGTAGAAACAAAATGGTGAATTCCATGTAAGGGGACCCACGGTGTATGTAGACAGAAATAGCTCATTCTAAGGCAATAAAAACATTACATTTACATTTATTCATTTGGAAGACGCTTTTATCCAAAGTGAATTACAAGTAGGAGAGCATATAAACATTTTGTCAACACGCTAAACAGTACCGTTAGTTTACAAAACATAACGCTTCATTATGTAAGGTCTTTATACAACACCTCTGAAGACATAGTTATGTATATTATATTTCATTTCTGTCAATAGATCCTCCAAAAAATTACACACTATGTTAAATCTACAAAGTTGTAACTGTGCCCATTGAAAAATGTTGATACGTTGTAAAAACCTAAATGATAGGCTCTTCATGCATGGCATTGCAGGATGGTAGAATGTAAGTATTTGTAAACATAAAACACAAGCTGTGTCAGAGACAAAAAGTCAATACAGAGGCTCAACATGAGGAAAAAGTAACAAAACAAAACATTGAAAGTGAAACATTGTTTTTCAGATAGAGCTGTGTAAATTATGTGCTGTTTGAAGAAGTAAAGACGTGTTTGTAAACAATATAAATAGCACCCATTACCACAGTGGTGATCAAAGCGTTGTGTCTATAGATCCATGGCTCTACTGTGTCTCGCTGTTAAAAAACAAACAATCTACCCCATGCAAAGACAATGCAGGTGCACTCATTGACCTGGGCACAGAAAACCAGCAAGTCTGCCCTGCTCATTTCAACCCTGTGTTTCTGTTACAGCAAGAAAACATCCTCAGATGTGCTAGGCTTGTGATGGAGATTAGCCTCAACAAACACTTGGACAAAAGCGAGCTATACTCCTCCACATTCTGCCACCTTTCAGATCAACTTCCCTCACATCACACAGTCACATTAGTCACATGGATGAAATGTGTGCCATCTCTAAACCAGTAAACTAAGAAATTACAGCAGGCCTACAGTTAAAAGAAACAGCTCACTATATTCTGATCCACACCTCCCTGAGTAATTATTACAGTGCCCATGATCCCAAGGGTCCGAGAGGTGGGGGGGAGCTCAGAGCTGGTGGAAAGGAAAGGGGATGGCCGGCTTCCTGAGGAAAAGGCATCGTCTTCTGCGCTCCAAAACAGCTCAGGAAGTGACCACAGCTAGCCCCAGGGTTCAGAAATGCGTTCAGTTGACCGAAAGCATACGGAAAGGTAGTTACTCCTTGACTTGGGCGCTTACAGTACACCATTACGTGACAAGCTACCACACAGATAATAAAACACATACAAAACCTCTGGGACATTGGGATGTCCCTGCTGTGAGACTTTTAGGGATTTACCATTGGTTCGCCGCCAAACAAGGTAAGAGGAAGTGTTTTTCTGGTTTGACAAGGCTTAGATCTTTTTTAAAATTTCCTTGTAGTACAATTGTAGTTTCAAATGTCACACATCAAGTTTCGTGATATTAGTGTGACCTCTCCATGTGTTGTTCCTCTTGAGTGAAGCAGTGTACTCTGACATCCTACTGTGGATGTTGAGTAAATCTCAAAAACAATAATGATATAGAGTAATGCCAATTTTTTTGTTCACACTTTTAGCTGTAGTTATTAACTTCTCATAAGAAAATGCATCTTGAGCTGTAAAGCTGTTTTACTTGGATTTGATGGTCGGGACTGGAGGTTAATACTGTGTATTTGGCCATGATCGATGACATTTGATGTCATGTAAACATTTGTAAAATGTCTCATGTATTGATCCATATCAGTAACTTCTTGCAGAATCTTTTCTGAGATCTGTGTTGTTTATTTGAATGTATTATCAACAAACATTAAGAAGCCATGTCTTTGTTGTACAGTACATGGGAAGTTGACAAATATAATATGGTCCTACGGTGTGACATATCAACATTTTAGAAAACAAACTTTTAATAATACATTATTTATATTATTAATATTTATAATATAAAGTAGGATAAGAAAAATGTATTTTAATTTGTTGTAGTTTTTTTCAAATTTTTGCTGTCACACCATAAGACACATTTACAATATTTTTGTCAACTACCCACATAACAACAGTCTCACTAAAAATGTAACCAGTATCGTAATATTTTAACCTATACATACATAAATTAGCATAAATATGCCAAAAATTACAGTAAATTGTTTATTTCATTTATTATTATTTTTTATTACTCGCAATTATAATACAATCATATAATACTGTATATCAGTTATATGACATCATAATAAGCTATAATTTAATCAATATTTGACAAGGCATAAGTAAATTATAAACAGGAAGTGATGTAAAACAGCAAACACCTGTGCCAAACAGACAAAGCAGGTGACAGAAAGCACATGTAGTGTGATAAACACAAAACCCCGGGAAAGACAAATCCTTCCTCACCCCACAAATTGAGCATCATGCCGACCGAATGACATATTCCACCACACACCTCTTAATTAGCTTTAATGCAAGACGCACAATGTAAAACGTGACAACACGCACAATGTGACATCCGTAGTTCATCCACTCCTCACCAGATGCCCACAGTGAGGTAAAACCACATCAGGATGCAGCTAAAACGGGCACGTGTAAAGGATGACCCTCCGTTCCTCCGCTGGCATTGACGACACTGGACGGTGTCAGCAAGGCTGCGGCAGATTGCTCAGTGTGGTCCGGGATGCTGATCCAGTGGCATGAAATAGAGGGTTTTTCTCAGCACAGATCCAGAGGGCTTTTCCTGCGGTCCGCAGTTGGAAGCCATTGCAGGATGCAGGCAGGCTATGATTGAAGCATCCCTGCTGACCCCTCGCTCAGCAGCCAGCCAGAGATTGTGTAATAGTGGTGACAAACATGGATGTGAATACATCACTTTGGGAAACAGACAGAAAACGTGTTCAACTGTATTGTAATCACATCACATGATGTCCTCAATTAAACAGCGCACAAATAATTGAAAATATAGTTTTACTAAACGGGAAGTCATTTGAATGTTAGTAGATAAACAATACATTTCCACCAATACACTGTGACTTTTGCTGTGATCTTGTAAGTTTTAAGCCATAAGCTTGAATCAATAACAAGAAAAGATTTTAATAGGAACCCAGATGCTTTGTATTTATTAAGATTATCTATGCTATCCACAAAATAACAATTTTGCTCCGTTTTGAATAATGCAATCGAGAGAATTTGAATAAATTTATGCTTTAATGAAGCAAATCTCTTGAGCCATGAAGTAATTTCCCTCTGTGTCCACAATGTCACGTAAATAATTTACAAAATTAAAGTGCAAAGAAATGCAGCTATAATAACGTCACATAAAACACGGCTCAGATTCTCTTTTTGAGCTGGTTGGGGTGTTGAGAAATATTTGAAGCAATGCCAAGGTGAACTTCATAGACAGTAAGAGCAAAGGATGCACCAGCAAACACACACAACAATGAACATGTTAATGTTATGCGCTACTATTTCCGGTTCAGCTCTTCTTTATTCATTGCTGGTCCTAGATGTGGCGCCAGTTGTTGTTTCCTGATGCTCTTTTTCCCCGTGACGATCAACATGAACAAAAGTGTGATGTCCTTGTTCTGTGTGATGCAGCATGTAGCTTGTGAATTCGCAGGGGTCAAGGTGGGAAGTTTATCTAAAAGAACAACATAATTGTGTATGTATGTAACTTGTAGCTGTAAAACTGTATACATCAAGCTTGAACTCTGACCTGGGTAAAATGTGAAACAGGAAGTGCATGACCTTTTTCGATGCAATGCCCCCCATGAAGGCCAAAGTTAAAGATTAACAAAAAATTCAATGCATTAAATCAGTTTTAAGTAATGCTCCTTTTCGTTTACGCTTAGCACAGATTATTCATCTAAGGAACAGAAACCACAGAGTTAACCTACCATGGCTAGTTTTGACCTCTAAGAACGACCCTGAGGCTGATGGGAGGAGTATTCTGTCAATCCTCTGTTTATACATCAGAATAAGCGTTTCTCTACTGTTTATCATGTTGTTGCAGGAAACAGATTTCGTAATGCTTATAAGGGCTGCCAAGATGCTTATAAGAACACAAGTGTTTAGAGAAGCACACACTCCACCAACGTGCTTGATTTTATTTCGTTTTATTTAGGCTTTGTTCAATCGCAATGAGCCCTCCATGGCGCACTCTAGAGCGATTTCTATTGTTTCAGAAGAAACGATACGCATTGACTTCCTCTTGGCACGTGTGCTGCCTAATTATTTTGAGAAAAATGACAAATAATAATTTAAGTTCTGTGCTCACAGACCGACCTCAAAGCTAAATAATTTCAAAATAATTCTAACGAAATATTAATTGTAAAAATAAACATTTTAAAATGATAACTGGATACAGTTAAAAATACGTATTTAAAAAAAGTCGTGTAAGTTTTATTAAATGTGGATGGTTATTTTTTGTTCAACTCGCTCACCCCTTTGTGTCTGCAGCTGAATGTGCGTCTTTCTTGGACCAGCCCACCAAACAAAAAGTAAAAGTCCTGGCTGTTCATTTGCAATGAACGCTGTTTTGCCATAGTGGCACAGACGCCTGTGATATTGCACGAGCTTGAATCGAAAAATCATTTCATTAAGTTATTTCTTCTTTCTTTTCGTTCGTGGCATGACGACGGATCGACATGGACAACGTAAGTTTATATTGCCATCTTAATTGTTACCACAGAACTCCAGCATGTTGCTGTCTCATGAAATTTACACGTTATAAGTAAGAACTTAACGTCACTGCTCTATATCCATTGGCGATGCGAATTGTTTACATCTCTGTATCAAAACTTTGTTCAAATGAACGAGATAGAGGAAGTATTGTCGTGTTTAAAATTTATATTATTCCATTAATATAAATGTAATGGAAAGAACGATAATGGAATACAATGCAAGGTACTCACTCGCTCTTCTTCAAATCAGTTTGTCAAAAGCATTTTAAGATCTCATATGGGGTAAATTAAACACGATCAGTCTCTTCTGTCATTCATTCTAACCCTCTTCAAATAAACCTTTGGTACTTTATCATGCAAAAAAGGCTAAAGTTATTTCTAAATGGTAAACTAGCTGACATAATACTTTTTTGTTCCTGCTTATAATGTAAAATCGTTTTCCTTCCTGTTTAAAGAAACATTTCAGCATGGTTTACAAAAGAATGTCTATTGGTCTGCTGGTGTACAGTTAAAGATTTACTCATATGCAGCAGAATTAATGTGTCCTAGAAAAGCTCAAGCTTTATAGCGGGGCATATTCCAATGTCAAGATGGTGGACTAAGATTTAATGTTTGTAATGTCATAACACGTCATTTGACCTTGTTGTGTCCCATATAATGAGTTGGTTCATCTTTAATAAAATGGTGATGAATGATGGCTTGAGGGATCCTTAACTACTTCCTTTTTAGTTGAATCTTTGCCTTCAATGACAGTCTGTCTGTTTATCTATTTTGTTTAATTGAGAAAAGTATTAGAACCAGTAAAATAACATTATGTTGCATTTCAGCTCAAGATTATCTTTCAAAAGGTCTTCCAGAAGTTATTTCTAATTCTAGCGATGCATTACAATCATAGATGATCAAAAGGTGGATGATCAATTATTCACTTCTCTTGGTCCTGCTCTAGATCACATGACTGTATCCAGACCATCCACTGTGACTTTAGGAGCATTTACACCTTGCCTTAGGGAAAGTCACATCGCGGTTGTCTTAAGAACCACGCAACATTCCAGTCCTTCCTTTAATCAGAGCCTGAAACCGAGACAGAAGCCTGTATCTGTCACATATTAAGAACAATCCTCCCTCCTCCTCACTGTATCTCGTTGCCCATCCCTTCCAAGAGTCAGGATGACAACAGACTTTGAACCTAACTAGAACCTTTGTGGTTATGCATACTTTTCAAATAGCTGAGGAGAATTATAACAACTGACAAAGTGAGAACTAAGTTAATACGTTTTAGATTGCGCTTGATTTTGGTACCATTTGTTTCAAGATGAAACTTTCAAATACTAAAGAAAAGAAATAGTACAAAATAGTATCATACTTTTTTAAAAGGACAGTTCATCCAAAAATGAAAATTCTGTCATAATTTACTCACGCTCATGTAATTTCATACCTGCATAAATTACTTTGTTCCGATGAACACAGAAAGATATTTGGAAGAATGTTAGTAATTTTCAGTTCCGGGACATCATTGACTACCATTGGCACCATGGTGTTTTTGGAAATGTACCAAAATAATACTGTAGTTAAAGGTCCACTGTGCGATTTTTTTTTTTCTATTGACAGAAATGCAATATAATATACATACTGTATCTATGTGTTCAGAGCTGAATAAAGACCTTATGAAGCGTTGTGTTTTTATTACCTTAGAATGAGCTATTTCTATCTAAGCACTGCGGGTTCCCTTGCATGGAATTCACCATGTTGTTTCTACAGTAGCCCTAAAAGGACAAACTGCTCTACTGAATGCACTTCATAAATACGTTATCTCCTTCGGCAAAGAAGCAAAAACGTGACGACATCTTAGTCCTCTGTCAGCCACCGTAGTACTTCGAAAGGGAGGGGTGAGTGATGGACAGAGCCGTTGCGTGCAATTTGAAACCTCACCACTAGATGCCGCTAAATTTTATACACTGGACCTTTAATATAATAAAATGAATTACACAAAACCAAACAAATTACAGAATACAATTTCTATTGGCAGTACTGCAGGGGATCTATCCCTTTTTTCCCCTACCTGTATGAGACAGGAAGAGGAGTTGGTCTGGGAAAGCAGGAGTATGTCTTTTATAGCTCACCCAATGATCTAATCCGACGTTCCATATCGACTCCACCGTAGGGTTTATAATTAGACCTGGAATTTCAGTGGGAACATGGGACAGTAAATTTAACCAGTAAAATTAAGAACTGATTCACACAGAGCATTTTGGCTGAATTGTTTCTTATTAAGTTATTAACATGACTTATTAATCCATTGTTAACTGTGTTTATGGTTGAATTGTAAGTGAACAATTTTGTAACACTGTTGCCTAATTTTATTGGCTATGTACGTTTCCTTGTCTAATGATTATTACATCCCATGACAAGTGATTCCCAGACAAACAGGTTAACATTGGTCAGGTTAACATTGGTCAACCACTTCAGTATGTTGTATTTTATCCCAATCGTGGCCTCACACAAATCTTTAAATGGGAATGAGCCCTCAGTAATAGGCACCCATAAGGAAAAAACATGCAGACATAATTATTTAAAAGAGGTAGGAAGTCACAAACAATAGAGCATCTATAGGAATTTAAAGCTCGTTGCACTCTAAAATTGGTCTTCAGCTCTGAGCTACTGTATGGAAAAAAACATTGATCTTTGAAACATGGTACATTAACGTAATTTCTTACTATTTATTTACAAAATTTTGTTAATATGCCAGGATTCTTACTGTCAGAAAGATATTGTGTTACATGAACCAAACGTTAATGATTTATTACGTATGAGCGTACTTCCCCTTCTTATGCACACTCGTAAACAAGCCCACAAATTAACAAAGCGGAAGTGATTCAGCTCTGTTCCCCCTCGTTTGTCACCAGCCATAAATATCCAAGAGGCTATTCTAGCCAAGAAGCCTTTGAAAGAGGCAAACAAGTTTTCTTGAAATAGAACAGAGAGTTCATCAAGGTGAAAACTCATTTTGTTTATTTACACAAGATGTGTTCATGCAAAACATGGGTTCGTGCCATAATATTAACTTTTAGTGGATTATGACTGAAATTCGAAATGCTTTTGGCTTAAAATCTAGAAGTTTGAGGCAAAAAATGATCAATATTAAAAGCTAACATTGTTAAACTGTGAGGCAAACATTCTAAAATGTGAGGATTACATTTTAAAACTGTGATGCAAGCATTCTAAAACTTTGAGGCTGAAATGCTAAAACTTTGAGGCTGAAATGCTAAAACTTTGAGGCTGAAATGCTAAAACTTTGAGGATGAAATGCTAAAACTTTGAGGTTGAAATGCTAAAACTTTGAGGTTGAAATGCTAAAACTTTAAGGCTGAAAAACTAAAACTTTGAGGCTGAAATTCTAAAACTTTAAGGCTGAAATTCTCAAATGTAAGGCTGAAATGCTAAAACTTTGAGGTTGAAATGCTAAAACTTTAAGGCTGCAATGCTAAAATTTAAGGCTGAAATGCTAAAACTTAGAGGCTGAAATGATAAAACGTTGAGGCTGAAATGATAAAACTTTGAGGGTAAAACTTTGAGGCAGAAATTTTAAAACTTTTTGGCTAGCATTCTAAAATGCGAGGCAAACATTCTAAAACTTTGAAATATTCTACAATTCTTTTAATTTAAGGGTGAAATTGAAAAAATGTAGACTGAAATTCTAAATGTTCGAGAAAGGTTTGAGGTTTTGAAGACCAAAATTTATTCTTTGGGCTGTATGTGTCATTTTTGCATCTCTGTGAGTTTAGAAAATATTATATTACATTACATTAGAATGAAGGGTGTGATTCTGATCCTACCCACTATAAAATGCCTAATCTATCAAATAAAACTGTCCATCTGTCTTATCTCTATTGTATATTGCTGTTTGCTTTGTAGATACCTTCAAGGTTGAGGTTTTAGATTGAAGCATAGCACTGAACATGTTACATAAACAGTGAAATTAAACACCCCTCAATTAACCCTGCTGTAAACCAAACACTTAACAGCTGATATATATTGTTGCAGTAGATCCGCAAACTCTGTTTTTATGTGCATTTTCTTATTTGTTTCGTGTAAACTGAAAAACACCCAAAGAAGGTTCATACTAGCAACATGATGGATGAAGGCCAGTGCATTGGCCTGTGTGGCAGTAATTTCCTGTTTGTAAGGGCAGAGTGCATCTGTAATGGTTTAGATGGGGTGTGCTTGTGTCATATTGGTTGTGAAGATGATTTTGCGTGTTTTATCTGTTTTCCAGCAAATATCCTTCCAGTGCAAATATGCCGGTCCTTAAGAACCTCCCTGCTCGGCTGAAGAGTGGCAGGTTTAGCGTGGACTTGGAGACTACGCGCAGTGAATTTATTCTCCGAAAAATGAGTCTTAACCACAACCCGTTTGAGGAGCCTGGATCAGATGAGGACTGGCCAAGGAGCAATGGGGGCTCACTCCTGGATGGTGTCGTGCCCCGGGACAGGAACCCGTTTGAGGATGAGGAAGATGAAAATGAGGCCAATGAGGTGCGGCGTGGAGGTTCGGGGAAAGGGGGCTCCATTAAAGGCACGCTGGAACGCATGAAGGGGGTATCACCGCTCAAAACCCTCGGCAAACTGAGCAAGAACTTACGCATGTCAGCCAGAAGCAAAGGGAAGGAGACCTCATCGCCACAGGGTTCTATAGGTTCAGCTTCACCTATGAATAGGAAGAAGAAGGGGAGACGGAGTTCAGAGGGGAGCCTGCTACGGTATGATGGAGTGAAAAGAGTTATCGATTTATGCAATGTCTTTTCCACAGTACTTGGATCTTGTTGACTTTCCAAACACATAGATGGAAGTGGTGGGATGTCTGTTTAGGAACAAATTGCATTGCAGTTTTCTTTCATTCATTTGCTAGTATGGAAGAGACCTTAAAACATTACACTTTTTGGTGTAATAATTGTTGTATGAACATAAATGTATGAAGATCTCATCCACTGTACTTACATCTTCCTATAGGATTGCTGGGAAATGTAAAGATCGCAAGGAAACCTTGACCAATGGAGACCTGTGTTCAGAAATTGATGCTGACTCGACCAGTCGTCGACTCTCTTTCCTAAAGATGGTGGGCAAGGGCAAAATGAAGAGGGAGTCCATGCAGGACCACTCGTCATCACAGGGGCCTGAGGAGGAGCCGGTGGAGGAGGTGCCAGAGGTCAAACCCAGGGAACCACTCTCAGGTAAAAGCAAACCTTTTACCAAACATGCATTAACTACTAATTGTGTTCTGATTGAATGTAATAATTATGGTATTCACCCCTCACTTACGGTATATTCATTTTTTTATATCTATTGTATTTTGTTTAACTTTATATTATCCCTTGCGACATAATTCCTCTTTTTAACTAATATAGAACTAATCTAATTATCCTCAAAGCTTCAGTTCCCCAGTTTTGTCGCCAGGTCACATCTGTACAACTGTACCACAGCTTGATTGTTTAGTTTGACCTGCATGAACATGGCACATGCTAGGCAGGAATTTGTACTGTACATGATTGCATGCTCAGGTTTCACTCTTTCACATTTTTTACTGAAAGAGAATGAGAGATAAGGTTCAAAGCTGGCAGGATCTTGCAAGCCTTGTTGAGCAAAAGCAGAATTAAAGTTTTTTAGTGATCGATCGATGCAAATTGCTAAAGTAATCTGGAGTTCAACATTGCAATGTCAGATGTTAATGTCACACGTAGTTCATTGTTTTGCAAACATTCCTACAAGTATTGCAGTTGCTGATGCATTTGTTGAACAGTCAACAGAGTTCAGACCATGATGTTCTGCTCCTGGAGCTCTTACGCAATTCCCTGTCACTTTCAAGCAAGATTATTTTGATAAGATGGTTCAGATGTGTTTGGAACTGAACCTTGAAAATAAATCTTCAGCATGGAGGCGTGAACTCCTGTCAGGGTGGCATGCATTTTAACCTTTCAAGGCAGCAATCAAATATTCATCATGTATGCGGGGCCCACCTGATGTTTCTAACATATGGGCTAAATGACTATCACATTTGAAATCATCAATCTCATATCTTCTTAGTAATTGCAGAATGGAAAATGATAAAAGAGGAATTTAAGAAAAGGGGAACTGAATGTGCCCCAGAGTGTCTTGTTTGGTCATGTCTTTGCTTTTTTTCAGATGGGGTACAAGGTTATTGGTTCTTGCTGCTTTGCGTGTCCCAGCTGATACAGCAAAATTGAGTCTTTATTTGTGTATTTAGCCACATTTTGAAGGAAAACTTTCAGATGACCTCCCAGAACAGTTTAGTGCTTTCCATTTAGCAACTTGTGCAGATGAGACACTGGATGCTTTATGTTCCATCTGCAGTTTGGGTCAAAAGCATTTTTGCTTACATTTTGGACCATTTGTTAAAAAAACGAATACAATGCAAGGTCTAGTGAATGATGGTGTTTGAAAGTGGATGGCACCAATTTAATTGCTAAAAAATAGTGCCACATATCCTTAATATTTACACTTCAGGAAAATCAACTTACAAATAACTTTAAGTGTCTCATCATATTGAGCTGGGGCAGAAGAAAGAATTAAATCAAAAACTTACACACGTTACATTTTAAGTACTCAAATTCCTTAAATTTTGTTTCTCCTAAAACAAAACCTCTAGTAGGAGCTGAAAAGTTACTTCCCGTAAATCTTGTACACAAAAGTGTTGTTGCTCCATTCATGCAGATGTTCTCAAGTGGCAGCACATTTCTTTAAACATTTTGAATATAAATCACTCTGTTTCTAAGTATCTGATTCACAGAGAGCCGAGACATTTTATAAAGAGTGTTATCTCTTCGCGATGCTGCATTGAAATATGGAACACTGAAATAATTAAAAAGTTACGCTACAAAAAATATGTGAAGTCATGCATGCCAGGGTCACTAAACATGCAAGAAAATCCAGGAATTGGACGTATAGGAATGTATCGTAGGGTGTGTTTCTACTGTCACTTGTCAACCTCTGCACACGTCAGATCAGATCAGACTTCAGCTGAGGAGGAGTAACCACAAATCATTTTGAAAGCCTTTCACTATTGTGTTAGGAACAGCTGGATTTGAGGCACTTTGATCTTCTAATCTTATTCTGAACACTGATATTATATAATATGGAGTGGGTGGCTCACCACTACTGTATGTGTTGTCTTATAAAATTTTTAATGAATAACTTTTAATGATTTATTAATGAATGATGAAAATCTGAACTAAATTCTAATTTAAATCAGGAAACAAACAAGAGATTTAGAATTTGTACAGTAGGTCATTAAGCAAATGTTATCTCTACAAAAGAAATGATTGTAATTCCTTGTTCTCATTGAAACTCAATGACAGGACTTAAGCTTAGTCCCAGACAAAAAAGCATATTTAAACTGTCTTAACTGAAAACAACTTGCATTGACATATCTTAAAATATATCAGTACCACTGTTTCGTCTCAAGATGCACACCAGTAATGTTTTTTATTAGGCATGTTTGTAAAAACGACTTAAATGTCATAATTTATCCAAGGCCTAGTCCTGGTTTTAGCTAATCCTTGTCCAGAAAACCGACCCAGTATGTTTCTTTGGTGGTCTCAAACTTTTGGACTCCAATATTCACGCAAAACCCCACAGTGTGATGTTTATTGACTCTTCCTTGAAGTTCACCAAAAATAAAACATTCTGTCCTCATTTATTCACTCTCATGGCTTTCAAAACCTGTATATGACTCTGTTTCTCTTAAACACAAGCAAGATATTTTGAGAAATATTTTGTGTTCATACAATTGAATTCAATAGAAGACAGTGTTGTTTGGTTACCAACATTCTTCAAAATATTTTCTTTTGTGTTCTGAAGAAAAAATAAAGGTTTGTAATGACATGAGAGTGAGTAAATTACAAAAAATATATATTTTTGGGTGGACTTTACCTTTAACAAAATACCTTTCTAAAGTCACAACAATAAGACATTTTTTTGTCAGAGCTCAAAGCATGTTGCAACTAAATCCTCATTGCTTCCTTATGAATCCAGAGGACAAGGTCCGTGTTGCGTTCTGGTGGCTGGTATCTATCAGGACAGTCTGGCAGAGCGTCCCGCCGTTAACATAACATCTTACTGCATTGATAAAGAAGCCATATAGATGGGAGTTGACCCATGATCTTAGTCAATGATTTCCAGACCGTACCATATTACAACCCATAAGTGCAGCTGAAAACTGTTTCTGAACATTCGCATTCGATGCATTCATGTTTGTGATAGCAAACATTCAGCCATGCCAGCTGGCAAAGTCCCTTCTGAGCCAAATTTTCCATCGTATCCAGCTATTGTCCAAGACTTGGCAAGAAGATATTCTTAATGCATGTCAAATAAACCAACGAGGACTAAGCAAGGGCAGGGTAACGCTCGGTGTAGGTGGAGTTCATGTTTTCCAAATGGTCCAATTTAGATTTGTTCTGTTGAAATTGGCCATGTCCAAATAAATTAGGAAGGGAGTGGGAGCCCTGAGAAGGGCTCATGGCATGGGTTTGCATGCTGACCTAAGGTCTCCAATGACAGGCGAGGCTAGTCGTCACTTTCAAAGCCACTTCATCTTCATCTTAACATTTTAACATGTGGAATTCCTTCAGGACAGGCTCACACGAAGGGGACAGTGCAGACGGTACAGCCAAGCACAATCCGACCCATCTGCTGGTATGATTTTGGGCATTGATACAGGAAATCAATGTCTACTTATTAAATATTTCATTTCGGGAGGAAAAATATGTCTGCTGGGAACATGCTGAGCATTAAATAGAGGAAGCGAATGAATGAGGTGCTTAAGAAACGAAGGGGAGTTTTCATGGGCGGCTATACCCCAAGTTATTTGGTTTCCAAGCTTGTACCAGCATGACAGAAGGTGTTTTAGTGCTCCTAAAGGATTTGACTCTGGAACCCGGAGGGTTAATAGAGAATATAGTTGCAGAACTGTGGCATGACAAAGAACAGATCATATTCCATTAGGTTCCTAGAAACCTGGCTAATCTTTTCTTCGTAACGCTTGATCGGTGCTGCTGAGAGGTGTTGGTTGTGCAGGTGCGTTGGAGCTCATGTTCGTGGATATCTTGCTTAGTCAGATCTTTTCAGTTCAGTTCAGCCTCCGCCCTCCACCGAAAGCAAATAGTATTACCATAAGCTTCTCTTGGAAGCTGGGGTATGCGTAGAGCGTACGAACCCTATGTACCCTTAAAAGCAACACTTCAATCCCTGCGGTTTTCATTAAGGAAGGGTGGTGACACATATGTTTAAGTCAAGTATGCTCCACACCAGAAATTTAGCAAGAGGGCCTCACTGGAAACAAAGAACTAGTGTTGTCTGTAAAACACGGCTTAACCCTCAGTTACTGGCAATGTTCTGCAAGTTAATGATTATGGGACGAATTCAACATCTGCGATGTCTTAAAGTGATAGTTCGCCCAAAAATGAAAATTCTGTGATCATTCACTCACTCTCTTGTCATTTCATACCTGTTTGACTTTCTTTCACAGAACACAAAAGAAGATATTTTGAAGAATGTTGTTAACTGGCCCACATTGCATTGGTTTTGTGTCCATACAATAGAAGTGAATGGGTGCCGGAGTTCGGTTACCAACTTTCTTCAAAATATCTTCTTTTGTGTTTTGCAGAAGAAAGAAAGTCATACAGGTTTGAAAGAGGGTGAGAAAATGATGACATTTAAAAAAATTTCATTTTTGGGTGAACTCTCCCTAGGGCATTTCACTTGAAGTTCTCCACTTGAGGGTCAAAGATTTTCTCACATGGTTCAGGGTCTCCCGTTGTCCACACAAATGGTACATCCTTGGGTGGAGATCTTTTTCACGTGGATGAGTACCAGAGATAGAGATACACTTCAACATTTCTTCATGCACAGGCAGCATTCATTTTTCCACCTCATCCCATCTGTGACGATAAGTTTGACTGTATTGTGTTTTAAAAATAGATCTCCTTCCGATGGACTGGCACATGCTGGTCTTTATAACGTGTGGGGGTTGAGGGGGTGGGAGGTTCTATGGCATAACTGGACACTCCATCTTTGAGGGACAGATGAGTCAGATGCCAACCGATGCCCCCCGCATCCTTCCCTCTAAAAAAGTCAGGAAGATGCAGGAAATAAATGAGCAACCCCTTAATGTCCGTTCAATATTCTGGAGAAAAATTCAGCAGCAGGGCCAATTGTTTTCACAGCTGATCTGTGACGTATCTTTGCTGTGTGTGTGTATTATTTTAGAGGAGCAAAGATCTGTTTGCTTTGTTTTGAGTCAATCAAGCCCCACATACATGTCATTGTCATTTTTGTAGAAATTTAGGCTTCTATGTCAAATAAATAAAAGACCAAACTTGTTGACCTCTCTTTCTTGCAGACTTGTAGTTATTAGACTAAATTAAAGCTCTTGTCAAAACCTGTCTACAGTAATCAGATGAGATTTGTTAGCTCACATAAATGTGTTCATGCCAAATGAGAGGACTGGAAATGATGACGAATGGGTGTGAGCATTGACCTCAATCCGAGTCCGCTTCATCAAGGGTTTCTCCTAGAATGTAGAAAACTTCTCCTTCACATTACAAACTTAAGTGAGATCATTATAAACCATGGCCAACTGAGTACATTGGCAGTCCATTGGACCATCTGGAACATATATTTTATTTATGCTTTGTTTGAAAAACCTACAAATGTGGAAATTCTGAGACATTTTCTGGATTGCTTTCAAGTACGGGATGGGATAAGATGGCCAATATGATATTCCCATGCTCATAGAACATCCACAACAAGTGACTAGTGGATGTTTTAGAAATCATTTGACCTTTCAGTCTACAATTATATATTGTTTTATGCGCCCACCCAGGCAGAGGAGAACACGTGTGGGATGTGGTAGCCAATGTAGAGAATGATTAGGAGACCATGATAGATAGAGAACATTCAAGAAAATTTGGCCTGAATGCTAGAGTTTCACCCATACTCTTTCAAGTAACACCATTACATTTTGACAACCACTCTTGCTTTTCCTCTCCCTTTTAAAGGGTTTTTGCTAGAAGGGATACAGCTACCTCCACCGGGCATGCACACTTCAATCCCGCATAATTTTTGTCACGCTGACAACAGTTATTTACTATTTTTTTATAATGGTAAGATTAGGTTTAGGGTTGGGGTAGGTGTAGGCATTAGCTAATGTAATTTTATGGCAAGATTTAGCTTCACTTCCGACCGTAGCTGAATCCCTTCTAGCCACAACCTTTTAAAGTGCCACTGGCCTTCAGAGTTTCACTCTAACCCTAATGGAACACACCCGAACAAGCAAAAAAAGGTCTTAAGGATTGCAGACAGGTGTATTTCATTAAAATGAACCTAAACGCTACAGCATGTTCCTCCAGCACAACAACTTTTCTTCGAGAGGTCTCCCATCCAGTTAATGACCAGGCTCAGACCTGCTTAGCTTCAGTAGATGACCAATAAAACAACAGGGTGATATGCAACAAATGCCCAAATCACAAAATGCATATTGCAATGACTAAATAATTTTAAAGGGACAGTTTACCCAACAATAAAAATTCTGTCATCATTTACTCACCCTCGAGGAATAATGTAAAGGCAGCCGGTTGTTATCGCAGAAATAAGCCCAGACAGTGTGACCAGGACCCGACACGAAAGCAGAGGGTCTTGTATCACACTGAAGGGGCTTATTTCGCGATAACATCTGGCTGCTTGTACATTATCCAGCCTAATACACGGCTACTTGCCACATGAGAAAAAAACTGGACATGAAATGTGAATTTATAAAAAATATTTTATATAGCTTATTCTTACCGAATGCAGACCTTCCGTGAGGAAAAGCCACTTACTTTCACTTTCAAGGTAAGAAACAACCTTCAAATGTAACGAATAGGCAATTTCGTTTAATCATTTGTAAATATAATGTCTTATGTGTTATTAAAAGTCATATTTATATTTCATTTGTAAAAAAACGGTCAAAATGATTTGCTGCATCCGGGTTACTGTGTGTTATTAGTTTTGAGCGGTTGTTATCTGGGAATAACGAACCTGCAAATGTCATGACTGGCCAATCAGAATCAAGCATTCCAACGAGCCGTGTAGTAAATCTGTATAATGTAGGGATGTAACAATATCAAAATCTCACTGTACGATAATACCTCAGTATAAAGTCCACAGTACGGTATTTATTCCAATATTTTTATTACAAATGGTGATGTGGAAACGTGCCATAAGCATCATCTTTTCTTTATCCTCTAGTCATAACTGTTGCTTAGAGATATGAGTTATAGTATGAGATGGGTCAAATGACCTAAAAATCCCTTTAATAAAATAAAATAATTGCACCAGATGGACCTTGCCAAAGATAGCATCTATTATTTTTTCTAACATTCTTTATGTTAGGCCCGGAAGACCTATCGTTTCATACAGTCATGTGACCACATTAATATTGAGGCAATTTTGCTATTGCGATAACACGATATCGATATATACTGTTACATCCCTAGTATAATATCTTTGTTCTGATGAACACAGAGAAAGATATTTGAAAGAATGCTTGTAACCAAACAGTTATTGGCCATCATTGACTACAATAGAAAACATTACAATGGTAATTCAAAATATCTTCTTTTACAAAGAAATGTATAAAGACAATTTTCCTATACTATAGTAAAATAGTATACAGTATTGACAGTATATAGTCAATGATGGCCAAGAACTGTTTGGTTACAAGCATTCTTCCAAATATCTTTCTCTGTGTTCATCAGAACAAAGAAATTTATACAGATTTGGAACAACTTGAGGGTGAGAAAATGAAGACAGAATTTTCATTTTTGGGTGAACTGTCCCTTTAAAACTTCAAATAGTTATGTGTAGTAAAAATGTTGATGCAAATAGCAGAGAGACTGACGAGACAAGGAAAGTGAGGCTATCTTTTCCAAGGAAGAAATGTATAAAACACGGATGTTGGTTATGTAATATTCAGTTTTTATGAATAGTTTGCAAATTGATTTTATAAATCGATTTATAAATTGATTTTATATTCTGAGATTTATGTTCTATATTGTGCAGCCCGAGCTGAATGTAAATGTTTTGTGAATGTATACTGCACATATAAAAAGGCTGAACAAGTATTTTATGATCTCTTTAAAAACTTTGAAATGGGAAAGCAGCTTTTCTTCAGTGGTGCTGTGAGCTCTTGTTTGTCCGATCACTGGCAAAGCAAAATTGAATGTGCTTTATTTCAAATGAAGCTTTATGACCCTCTTTAAAATGAAAAGTGCAATGCACAACACATACTGCTTTATCAAGTATTAAAGGAAAATGTTAGTTTCAGTGAACAAACTATATTGACAGCTGGAAAGTCCTGATAATGTACTTTTGATTACAATTCTCACTGGCATTTTTTAGCAAACTGGATTAAGAAAAAATAATTCTGATAAACAACAATCACAAACAAATCAAACCCTTATAATGAAGCACAATGTTGTATTCAGTCTCTTCTGTATGACATAATGTATGATATCTCTTCACTTTGTTTTGTTCAGTACTGGAAATCCTACAGTTGGTGACGAAACGGGATTTGTTTCTGGCTGACACACACATCCTGGAGCTGGAGCAGGAGTGCAGGGAGGCCGAATCTCCACCAGCAGGGGGCACCGAGGAGCTCATCAGCCCCAGCAGCAAAGACAGCAGTCGGCGCAAAGCCAAAGATGTGGAGCTGCTCTATGAAGCCCTGCAAAAAGAATTGTGGGAAGTGGTGAGGGACTCTCTGCGTTCCCCCACGGCTGGACCCAACTTGGGTCTGGTGGTCCAGGTTCTCCAGCAGGAAGAGCAAGCCGACCGGGACTGGGCTCAGAGCGAGGGGGCCGTTCCGGGAGGCCCGCGGCCGAGGGAGTTCAAAAATCGCTGGAGGGAGGCTGTAGGGGAGCTGGCTGATGGAAACTTACCCCAGCATGGAGAAGCAAAGGCAGGCGAGTTGGCGGCCTACCTGGATACGCTGAGGGTCCGTATGGTGGAAGATCTGGGAGCGGCTCGGCGTAACGCAGTTTCTGTGTATCCAGCGGAATATGACTCCTTCCAAGTGTACACTCAGAGCTACCACCAGGCTGTCGCTCGACGTATACAGTCTATCACTGATGGAGATCTGCAGATCATTGACATCTACTCATTGCTAGACTGGCTCTACAACATCTATAATAGGTAAACGTCAGCGGTTTATCTGAGTCACAAGGTTTATCTCAGTTTGATTTAAGGAAAACATGTTTTAGATTCCTTGTTTTGACGAAGGAAGTCTGAATTTATGTCCATTTGTCAAACCACATTCAGCACAGACAGATCATTATAAATAGCTTCAGGTTGATAGGAGAGGTGAAACTCACCCTCGAACCTTCCCATTCCTGCTCCTTCATAATTCAACGTTTCCTTGCGAGTGAAGTTGTGTGATTTGTTCTTCCTGTTGTTGCTGCAGAGATGTCCTTGGAATGGTCACCATAACAACGCCCATTAACCTCTCCCAGCTCGGTCCGCTGCTGCCGACGGAGACCGTGGACAAACTGGAGCTTGACTGCCTGAACTCTGTCAGAGTAAGAACTGATATTCCTTGATATCTTGTCACCAGCTATCTTTTGGTCTTTTCCTGGCTCTGTTAGCCTGTCCCATGCACCTCAAAGGCACATCCTGACCAAAAGACGTGGCTGGTCGTTGCAACCTGCACGGTAAATTAGACTGAGGCATTTCAGGGTCAGTGCACTGTTTTCCTGTCTACACAGAGCGCCACACAATAGGACTCAGTCTGACAACAAAATTTTCCTTTCGATCATTATGCAAGTTAAATATAGTTTTCTTAGGAATGCGCTTGCTGCAATGCAAAAAATTGTTTACCCAATACCTAAATTTGCCCGTTGTGCATTAAAAACAGAGATGCCTAAAACGTGATTTACACGATAAGCAAACTTGAGATATTAAAGGGGCCCAAAAATACAAAATTCAAAACAAAAACCCTCATGTTGTTTAAAACCTGTATCTGACTCTTTCTTCTGTGGAACACAAAAGAAGATATTTTGAGAAATGGTTTTGTGTCCATACAATGGAAGTCAATGGTGTCCAATGTTTTTGGTAACCAGTGTTCTTCAAAATACCTTCTTTTGGGTTCATGAGGGTAAGGTAATTTTTCATTTTTGGGTGAACTGTCTCTTTAAGACTTGCCAGAAAATGTGTCAATATTACCCTTACAATAAAGATGAATTTCTGATGAAAAGATGAAAAAAATGCAGAGAACATTTTTTTTGCTCAGAGGTTGCTCTTTCATACCTGAGGTGGTTTGATGGAGTTTTGAGACAATTAAGTTTAAATACTTCAAATTATTTTACCTATACAGTATTATCTACATTCATTTAAATGCTACATATTTTTGAGTGTCTATTTACACTGAGTACAAATAGCCCGCCTGGTTGGCAGAGACTATTTGCACTAGCTCCGCCCACCGATATGTGATTGGAATAGAGAAAGTGTAAGAACGACTCTATTTCAATCAGTGACTCCAGTGGCATAAGGTGTAAAGTCTTTATAGGTTTGGCACTGGAGACTGGGGTTCTAATCCACCTCTCGCTGAAAATGCTCTTTTGCCTTTTTCTATAACATTACAGATCATAGGCATTTGTTTTCAATAAAATTGATTAAAGACTTAAAATTCATTTTTATTCATAAAGTTTAGGTTTGGGTAAGGTTACGTAGGTGTAGGGCTTTAATATCTCAATAAGTTGCCATCATTTTAATAATTTTTATAAATATAATGATTTACACTCTGTTATTATTGCATAATGTTTAATGCACAACAATACTGAAGTGCAAATAATAACATTATCTGCCACTATTTATAAGTACCAATAGCATCTAACTACTATTTCTACTTACTAGAAATCTAACCTACTGCAATTTAAATTTAGTGTAAGTAGCATCTGTCGCTATTTTCACTGCCAAAATAATCTGGATTTGGGTCAATTTAAAAAGAAATGTTTCAGTTCATATTGAAATCTTCACTAATATTGACAATTGATTGCGGACTTGGCAAGTATGAGTTCAGTGTGTGATATTTTTGAGATCTCTTCTGAAACTCTAATGGGGACATTTGTGAGATGTCTGGGTCTTTTTCTCAGGAAAAATAATGGAAACGAAGGACAGAAGAGCAAAAGTTTTCAATTGCTCTTCATTTAATCTAATTGATGGCTATGAGAAATAATTGCGATATTAAAGAGATCTCATCTATGATTTTTTTCTTTCTTTTAGGTTATTTCATAAACTGAATTTAACATTTTTACTGTAATTCAAGACAAAAAATATTTTTTTAGTATTATCCCATCCTACTGTCCCATCCTACTTTAGTATTATCCCTATGAACAACTGTAATGATTTGCTATGTTACACTGATTTCCCAGGGTAAGGTGACCAATGAGCTGTCTCAGGTTCTGGAAGAGGAGGAAAAGAAATGGCTGGACACCCTGAATGTTGAAGAGTATCAGATACCTCTAGCTCGCACTGTTATTAAGGTCAGAAGAATGACACACAGATCATGCACCTCTAAATTAGATTCAGGTTTTCGTGCTAGGATCTTTAATAACATCATCACATGCCCTGACATCATGCCATGCACAAATATCACATGTTGCCTTAACGATTTTCTCAATGTTGATTTTGTGCATAATGATCCACTGTTTCTTTCCATCAGCAATTTTTGCAACTCTTTCTAGACACTAGAGGTATTGTTAGGACCGAACGAAGATATGTCGAACGGAATTCATGCACCCCTGTGTAATGCAGTGAGAAAATAGTCTCCTAGCTGGAACCAAAATAAACAAACATTTCCCATTGTGAGCTTGTTTGCATTACAGTGTTGTTTTTTTACAGGATCTGTGTTGGCCCCTAGTGGTCATATAGTGTAAGAGCAGAAGTCTTTAGAAAATCACACACATTTAAAAGCATTAGGACCCTATTGTACAGTCCTGACCAAAAGGAATTAATTTTCACAAAGTCTGCTGCCTCAGTTTTTATGATGGCGAATTTCATATACTCCAGAATATGTTATGAAGAGTGATCAGATGAATTACATTTTATTGTGAAGTACCTCTTTGCCATGAAAATGAACTTAGTCCAAAAAAAAACATGTAGGCTACATTCCATTTCAACCCTTCCACAAAAAGACCAGCTGACATCATGTCAGTGATTCTCTGGTTAACACAGGTGAGAGTGTTGACGAGGACAAGGCTGGAGATCACTCTGTAATGCTGATTGAATTAGAATAACAGACTGGAAGCTTTAAAAGGAGGGTGGTGCTGGAAATCATTGTTCATCCTCTGTTAACCATGGTTACCTGCAAGGAAGCACGTGCAGTCATCATTGCTTTGCACAAAAAGGGATTCACAGGCAATATTGCTGCTAGTAAGATTGCACCTACATCAACCATTTATCGGATAAGGGATACTCATTTCGGTTAATGTCCCTAACCGAGAACCGACACTCGTTATCCGAACATTAACCGTTAACCGATAAGATTCTAATAATAAATTGGAATTAAAAAAATACATGCTGCTTCTCATTTCGATTGCTGCGTCCTCCGGAGGTCACGTTTGTCCGCCGCATACGCCTTCGCATGCAACATCCTGAGGACGCAGACTTCGAAATGAGACACAGCTACAGTTGAGGAGGGTCTGTGACACGTTAAATATACAAACATTTTTTTCACAGATTAATTTAAACATGCAAACAGCAGCATAACGAATACATCAATAACAGCACCTGCATTCACATCACATATTATCCTATATCACATTTTCACGAACCTGCGGCGTTTTGGACAATGGAGAAAAACTACAATAATATAAATCCAAAGCATAAAATAAACAGGCAAGAAAAAAACTGAATTAATTAACAAATTATGACAAAACGAAAACACAGAAGAACCGGCAAAGTTTATTTCAGTCAGAAAGTTTTTTCATCAAATAATAGCAGGCCTACCTACCTCAATCCAAAGCTTGGAGTTTTTATTTAATAAAGTAACATGTTTACGTGTTGTGGTGACAGTCTGGAGCTTGTTGACAATTAGACCCGCGGTAGAAAACACCCTTTCAGATGGCACGGATGTCCCGGGAATGTAGCGATAACGCCTCGGGAAGCGCGTCACATTTGCTTTCCACCAGCCAGTCTTAGCTAAACATATATAAATCCGATCTGCTATACCACCCAAAATACAAACATTATTTATTACTTAATCATATTTCACATTCGAATTTTTACGTCACGTCTAAAAGAAGGCAGGGAAACCACCGGTAGCGCCGTTTTCTTCTCCTTTCCAAAGCGCACGGGCAGCCGATGCTAAGCATCCATGAGATAAGTTTATGTAAAGGATAAATTGATGGCTAGCACCGAAATTCCCTTGCAGTAGCTCCGCTATTAGCTTTGCTGAGCCGTAGACACGCCGGGAAGACAGAGAATGTCACAGCGCATTGCGAGCGCTATTGTCCCGTTTCTACGTTTAAAACAAAGAACTTGAGCTTAAGCAAGGCTGGCAGTGGCACTCCGTTTGGAAGAGTAAAGCCCTGACAAAGGTGGCCTCAACAATCAGATGAATTACACGTGTCCTGTTTCGTCAAATTACTTGCGTGATCGGATTTTAATCTGTCTCGAAAATGCGTCTGCACGCTCCCTGAGTTAATGCTTAGCATGTTTTTCTTTCACCATACAGAAAACTAAAAACATGTACGATTTAATAGTCATTTAAAAACGTATTATTAAATTCTTTTTATTATTAAAAAATATTATTAATATTTATAAACTTAAAATAAACATACCTTTTAAATCGTTTAACTGATAGTATTAACCGGTCAAAATTGTAACGATCGGTTAACGGTTAAACAGTCAATATGAGCATCCCTATCGGATCATCAGAAACTTCAAGGAGAGAGGTTCAATTGTTGTGAAGAAGGCTTCAGGTCGCCCAAGAAAGTCCAGCAAGCGCCAGGATGGTCTTCTACAGTTGATTCAGCTGCGAGATCGGGGCACCACCAGTGCAGAGCTTGCTCAGGAATGGCAGCAGGCAGGTGTGAGTGCATCTGCACGCACAGTGAGGCCAAGACTTTTTGAGGATGGCCTGGTGTCAAGAAGGGCAGCAAAGAAGCCACTTCTCTCTAGGAAAAACATCAGGGACAGACTGATATTCTGAAAAAGGTCATTTTCTCTGATGAATCGCCTTTCCAATTGTTTGGGGCATCCGGAAAAAAGATTGTCCGGAGAAGAAAAGGTGAGGGGTACAATCAGTCCTGTGTCATGCCAACAGTAAAACATCATGAGACCATTTATGTGTGGGGTTGCTTCTCAGCCAAGGGAGTGGGCTCACTCACAATTTTGCCTAAGAACACAGCCATGAACAAAGAATGGTACAAAAACATCCTCAGAGAGCAACTTCTCCCAACCATCCAAGAACAGTTTGGTGATGAATAATGCCTTTTCCAGCATAATGGAGCACCTTGCCATAAGGCAAATGTAATATCTAAGTGGCTCAGGGACCAAAACATCAACATTTTGGGTCCATGGCCAGGAAACTCACCAGACCTTAATCCCATTGAGAATTTGTGGTCAATCCTCAAGCAAAACAAAAACCTACAAATTCTGGCAAACTCCAAGCATTGATTATGCAAGAATGGGCTGCCATCAGTGAGGATGTGGCCCAGAAGTTGATTGACAGCATGCCCGGCCGAATTGCAGAGATCTTGAAAAAGAAGGGTCAACACTGCAAATATTGAGTCTTTGCGTAAACTTAATGTAATTGTCAATAAAAGCCTTTGACACTTATGAAATGCTTGTAATTATACTTCAGTATACCATAGTTACATCTGACAAAAACATATAAAAATCACTGAAGCAGTAGACTTGGTGAAAAATAATATTTGTGTCATTATCAAAACTTTTGGCCACGACTGTACACCCGGCGCAACGCGCAGCGCAAGTGTATTTGCTAGTTTCCGCCCGACGCAGTTCTCATTTTCCCATCCTGCAAATGCATTTGGGCTTATTTGTGCACCCGTGCTGGTCTAAAAAAGAGGTGTGCTCAGGCACATTGTTGGCGCGTTGATATTTTGAGGAACTGAAAATAGACTGCGCCATAGACCAACTCAAACCTGGTCTAAAGTCAATGGCGCAATATTTTTAGTTATTTAAAGAGCGCATTGTGAATATGCGCCTATAGGCGGGTGCACAGCGCTCGTATATTCTGCTTATTACACACAGGGACGCGCAGCAGCATACAATAATGCCAAATATTACAAATAAATGGATTACGATGTAAAATATTATCATTGTGGACATAAAGATAAAAATCCGGCTTGTCCTGTAGACCGCCTGCTTGCGCGCTTTAACTTCTCGCACGAGCAGACGCGTTTCCTTACTGGAGAAGTGTCTGCTCCTCCGAATTCCGCCGTGTAAACAGCGAATCCGCCATGGCGCGAGTGCAACTGGCTCTTAAAGGGAATGGGAGATGAGACTCTGATTGGTTTACTGCATGTTTGGCCCACAAAACACCCATTATACTCATTAAGAGAATCGGGACAACCCGTTTAGACCATGTGCCCGGGCGCGCCGACCGTTTTCCCGTCGTTAAATTAGCAAAAGTGGATTCGGACACGCCCTGAGTGCGCCTGCGCCGTGCGCTTGAAACCATGCGCTTAGATCGTGAAAATAGGGCCCTTAGTGTTGAAATAGAAAGCACATTGACCGAGATATTAAGATGAATAAGATATATTTTACTCATTTTACAAATTAGATACATTAGATAGATTCTACATTTACTATAATTGTATTTATCTTTGGAGGTGTTTCACAGACAGGGCTTAGATTTAGCCAGTAGACCTTAGATTTTATTAGTACATTTAAATAGCTGTTATAAATGTTTAAAAACAGATGTACATCTTAAGACAACACAAAATATGTCAGTGCAAGTAGTTTTTAGTTAAGAAAGCACAAACGTGCATTTTTAGTCTGGGACTAGGCTTAAAGGCGGGGTAACCGATTTCCGAATTACGCTTTAGACAACTGAGTCGGGCCGAGTACCAAAACAACCTTGTAGCCAATCAGCAGTAAGTTGCACAGTGCACAGGACGGACATTAGCTGAGCCGAGCGCTGACGAAAGCGAAAGATGGGGGTAGGGGTGTGTTTGTTTTGGTGATTTGAACATCAACAATGGCTAAGAGAAATTGGACACCCCGCCTTTAAGCCCTGTCTGTAAAACTGGGCCTTGGTGTTTTACCAACAGGTACTTCTTGTAAAATGACATTTTTCCTGTATATGTTTTTATTAAAGAGGCTACAAGAGGACCTTGAGAGATCTGCAGCTATAAACCGACACTTGGGATCACGGGTGGCTCAGTGCAGTCTCAATGGCCTGGCAGATTTCTTATACAGGTTAGAATTCATAACCTATGAATGATGAACCCATACTGGACAGTTGTTTTCTCGGTGCTTCATGTTTAGACAAAGTCACATTTAACATTTTTTTGTTATCTTGTGTTATATCTCATCCCATATGAACCCCATGGACCATGAACCAGTCACATTCCAAGACACATTACACAAGATTTTCTTATATACTAACTGTCAATGTATTCAATCATTTAATATATATTTAAAATATGAGGAATAATGTATGGAATAATAAGGCATTGCTGATTTTCATGTATTAAAGGGATACTTCACCCAAAAATGAAAATTCTGTCATCATATACTCACCTTCGAGTTGTTCAAAATCTGTATACATTTCTTTGTTCTGATGAACACGTAGAAAGATATTTGGAAGAATGCTTATAAAGATTTTGCCCCCCATTGACTACCATAGTAGGAAAAAATACAATGGTAGTCGAAAGTGCCCCAGAACTGTTTGTTGTCCTACATTCTTCAAAATGTCTTGTGTTCAACAGAACAAAAAAAATGATAAAGTAATTTTTCCTACTATGGGAGTCAATGGGGGGCAAGATCTGTTTGGTTACAAGCATTCTTCCAAATATCTTTCTCTGTGTTCATCAGAACAAAGAAATATATACAGATTTGGAACTCGAAGGTGAATAAATGATGACAGAAATGTCATTTTTGGGAGAAGTATCCCTTTAAAAATATAAGCCCTTGATTCCGATATATGGAAAAGTATAACTTCATATATTGCGTTATACTTTCCATTATATTCTCAATTCCCATGTTTTTTGTTTCATAAGGGTTCCTTATTTTTGTGTTCAGCTTTCAGAGAAAGGTGGAGATGTTCCATGAGGGGCTGGTGAGTGGGTTTGGAGAAAACGAAGATGGTTACATTGCTAAAACCATCGCTCTTGTCAACTGCTGTCCTCCATTCAGGTGAGTTTCTCCATGGGTCCCCTTTACAAAGCCTTCTAGCATTAACACAATATTCGGCTAAATCTGACATCATTATAATATTTGGATACTGAATTACAATTGGTCTATTTCCGTACAGAATTGTGATTCTAATGTATTAATGTGTGTTCAGGAGCTTTGTGGAGCGTTGTGGTCAGTGTGACCCCTCAACCAGTGAGGACTCCATACGTCGAGCCAACACAGCTCTGGACAGGATAGTCAACTTGAGTGTGAGAGTGCTGAACGACAGACTTTTCGAACATATCAGGGTGAGGCGCCCATGCATCAAGCCACACTTCCTCACACAGACATGTTTTTTGGTGCACGCATACACACAGTTGGAAATACTGTAGCGTACGTTTGTCATGTGCCTCTGTCCAAGAATATAAAGAATATCTTATCAGCATTTCCCCTACGGCTTGTTCTCAAGGATGTTGTTTTCCACATAAGCACTCTGGGTATGAGACACAAAAATAGCTAGGTGGAAAAACACTAGTGAATTAGATGTTTTTGGCGTGTTGCCGAACGCTATTCGCTGATTGCTGTACTGACTGGCATTGCCAGTCCTCATGGGTCGCATAGTTTTGTCGCATCCTTTATACCAAGATGGGACTTTCATGACAGGAAGTTAGCAAGAACTCTAAATATGAACAGCTCGCACTTCCTGTCAAAGGCAAATATAGTCTGTTCCCATGTGTGTTGTTTGTGTAATTGCTAATCTACTGGTTTTTGTCTCACCTCACATAGCCTTTCTTTGATAAGCTGATTAAAAGAAAATGGTTGAGTAACACTGAGCCATTTGACCAAATCGAGGCTTGTATTAAAGAACACTTCAAGAAGTTTCGCAGGATGGACAACCCGCCGTATGAGGTACTCTTACTAAACTCAAAATTGCCATTAAATAAAGAACCAGTTTTTTTTTTTTCATTTAATACTGGATTGATGAATACGTCATAAGATTTTTATTTGTGGTTGACCTTTCGTAGGTTCTGGTTGGGGAGGTATATCGGCGTGTGATGACCGAGTATCTCCGGGCAATCATGAGAGGCAGAATCATCTGCACGTCACTCAAAATGAGGAAGAAGATGGCTGGCCGTCTCAGAGACGAGGGAAAGTGCCTTAAAAGTCTCTTTAAAGAGCTGGTGAGTCATCTTTCAGAATGCGGTTTCAAAAATAAAGTTATGACTTATGACATAAAAAGCATATGTCATTTTTGAATAACAAAAGTTAATTCTGAGAAAAGCTAAATCATTTGTTCGCATTTGCTTTGTTGTCTACTGTCGTTAACCTCATACTTTGCTAAATGGACATTTAATGTATCCGTATAGTTTTTGGTTTCCATGGAACTCTCATTCCTAAATCCATCACACAAAATGGCACGTCCTGTTTTCAGTTAGTTGTTAGAGCTTTTAATCATCTAAGAACCATCTACAGCAAGTGGAAAAAATTCCCAACAATAGTTGCGACAGCTTTAAAACAAAAGGGAGTTGAGGAATGGGCACCGCTGGAATAGGCGTGGAGACGGTTGGCCAAACAGACCCTTGGCTCCAGAGGGCATCTCTATGACCCGCCCAAACTCTCCTTTCCCCTGTGTAGCGTCCGCCCCCTGCTCCAGTTAAAACATCCGTTTGTCACCTCTATGGACAACAGGATGCCTTTGTTTATGGAGGAAAGTCCTGGCTTTGGCATTTGAAGCCATGACTCGCCTTTGAGGTCAAACTGAGAATCAGGAAGAACTGCCTTGATGGGCATGGATATTTTAATCGATCAGAATAACATGTGTTGCTATTTTTTATTTGTCAGGTATAGATGTTTCTGATCATATGTTGTATGTCTTTATGTTCAACCACAGGATAGTAGTCGAAAATCCACTATGAATATTGCAATATTTTATGTTTTATATTGTCATTTTATGTTTTAAACAATCTAAATTTACGTAAAAGTTCAACCAAATATTTTATATTTTTATATAAAAACACGAAACTGACCAATGCATTGTTTAACTAAAATTGTTTTCCTGAATTGCTAAAAATGAATTCACTAAATGTCTCATAATCTTAAATTATATGTTTTCATTTACATAACTGATATACAGTACAAGCTTTCAGATAAAATGACAGGTACCAATGATGCCTCTCAATATCTTGAAAAGATTTGATTCATTTATCATCAATTCTGTCATATTTTTATGTAGAAATAATGATTATAATCTTACAGACACTCATTTTTATAGTTTTTCTCTACTTCTGTTTGCAACTATGCAAAATTGGGGACAGCACTTTTCCCATCCCAGGTGTATATGGCCTTTCTTCAGCTGACACAAACACATATTTTTACACAAATCCATTGTTTTGCTTCTGAAACCATTTCTTATGGATGGCATTCATGATGATGTATTTTAAAATCATTTAGGAGACATACAGGCCTGAACAATTAAAATCTCTTACTACACACTGTCCATCACATTGCACATAGCATCTGGAAACTGTACATTGTAAGAAACAATAGGTTAAACCTGTAAATAACACATCTGCACACTCATTTAAACAATTATATGTTGTTTTTGTCTATATTTTTTCACGTTTTGTATATAGTGCATTATTGTTTTTATTTAATTCAATTCTCATTTTTTTCTATCTTAATGTATATTTGCACTGTTTGCACCATGTGTACTCTTTCTTCTGCACTAAGCTCCTGTCGCCAAGTCAAATTCTTTGTGTGTGTAAACATACTTGGTAATAAAGCACCTTCTGATTCTGAGATCTTTAGTACCAGGCAGCTATGTTATCAGAATTTTCATCTACATGGTACAGAGATTGATGTTTCCAGGAAAACGGCCTTTGAAGCATTTTGACTGATGACAGGCGTGACTGGGATCTGATGTTATCTTTTTCGTTCTCCCCTTTCCAGGAATCCTCTGCTTCATGGCTTGACAGCGCTATTCCTCACCTATCCGAGATAATACTCTTGGAAGACACTCCCTCCATCCAAATGGAAGTTGGCGTCCTGGTACGGGAGTTCCCAGACATAAGGTGAGTGTCTTTAGGGACAGTGTGCCGGGACACCTTGCAGCCGATTGTTTTGTTCAAGGTCAAAACGCAGAGAGCCTAGGTCATCCGACAAAACACCGTTATTGCCATTTATTCTGCAAAAATGGGGCTTGTAAAAGCAAACAAAAACTTTGCGGTTTCCTGATTTTTATGGGAGACTGTTATCCCAGATTCACATGGAAGGTGTACAGCGATCCAACTACGTGTCCTAACAAAGACATAGCAATAACACAGGCATCCTGCCAAGATCTGACCTTAAGCTCCGTGCCTTGACCTGGAGAGGGCAGTTACCTAATGAAGAGTCCTATACGACTGCAGAATCCTCAGGAAACTCTTTTGTGGAATGTGTGCTAAATACAGCTTGAACCTTCAATTAGATGACCTAGATGTGGCGTGAGCTCTATTGTTTTGCATTAGCAACACCTTTGGGTTTTACATTCTCATAACTTCACACATTTTATTATCTTAGAACGAACAGGGGCCAATTTGGCTGATGTGTAAATTAGGTTTTTTTTGCATTTGCTTAGATGTATTTTGCCAAACATTTTACTATGTCATGAATGATTTACAGTTATAAGGGGATTGGATCACAATATTAGATTTTCATGTGGCCAAAATAATAATGAATAAAAATATTATTGCATAATCTATAGATATCTTTTTTATTTACTTTATGCATGAATTTATTTTTTTAAATGGTATTATTCCTGGTTAATGTCAATACCATTGTATTGTGACACCCCTATTATAAAACATTTCCATTGTGAGTGCTGATTTTTTAACACATTTCTATTTTATTCTTTTTTTTAAATAGATGAACAGATTTCTTTCTAGATTTAGCCTTTCTAAGTCGGCTTAATTGCTATCATGACGCTGTACACTCTACTCATACATAAATCATGAGTAAATAAACTCTTTTGCCTGCAGGAGGAAGCATGTGTCCGCCATACTGAATATCCGTGGGATGACCCGACAAACAGAGAGGCAAGAGATCTTGAACATAGTGAAAGACATCGAAAATACCGACGGCCCTGTGCGAGTGTCCCGCGACAGGGCTCTGTTCGCCGAAGTGCCCGTGACATCAGAAGTACACTGTCTGAACGTGGGCCTGAGCCGCATCGCCCTCACCGCCTCATCGCTCTTCTCCAGCATGAGGTTTCGTCGCAGGAGGACTCCAACCAGGGAGAACCAGGATGACATGCTGTGAGCCATCTCAAAGGCTCTCGGAGATTCTGAAGAGCACTGGAGCAAACGACACTGATTTTGTCAGTAGTTTTATTGCTGAGTCATGACATGAGACGTTGTTAAGATGCTTGTGCATTGCAGGATCTCTGAACTGAGAATGTGACAGTGCTACAGTTGTGGGATTTATATATTTTATCTGGAATGTTTTATTATCTGAATATATAGTGCAAGTGTCATTGAACTCCAACTGAGCACACAAAGCAGAAGTGATATTATGCAACCATCTCTAAGAAGGATATTTTCGTCTTGTGAATTGCAGAGGTCACAAGAGTCTGTATTGTAAAATCATAACTACTGATTGAAACACTACTCAGTTTTGAGTAAAAGATGTTTTTTGTTCTCTTAATCATATCATTTCTGATCTTGGCTTTTTAGTTGCACATAACTGAAGACTGATTTTAAGGTACTATGAAATTGCAGTTATCTTTAATCTTTCGATTATTTTATCATATTTAAGTGTTTAATTCATGATTTAGTCATCTTGTCATAAGAGATAAATGTATTTTGTTAGAGATTATTTAGACTTACTTGTGAAAGAAATCAAGAGCGACTATTTATATATCACAAGACTTATTTATTGCACCAATCATTTTGTTCAGCTGTAATAAACGATAGAAACAACAATGGTAGGCAACCAAAACAACAACTACAGACACAAAAATCTGTTTCTAAATATATAATTTTAGAAAAAAAGTGGTCAATGTAGTAAATGAATTAATTTTGGGTTTGTTTACCTCGAGGAAATTATTCAAACGAAGTTTATGGAATCTGCATTTACTGTGCCACCGAGATCAAAAATAGTCTTTCATCTAGTTTGTCAGCTCAGCATGTGTTGGATAAGTCTGTATATGTTGATGTGTGACCAGCATCGAAAAAAAAAGAATTTCATGAACATTTAAGTAAACTAGGGTACTCTCAATGTACTGTACATATGAAAGACGTAAATGAATGTTGACATAAACTGATATTTAGTTTATAGGAAAATATTTTACAGTGTACATACATGGAATCTCCGTTAAATAAATGACAGAGGATCAGCTTTTTATGTCTCTGTTTCTTTCATTCAAGTTTTTATATTACAAACACACTTTAAGACGACTGACCAGATTTGATCAAATGCAGGTAAATCATATTGGATTCAAAAAGTTTGGTTTTATAGCACAGGCCATTGTTTGTAATAGAACATGAGAACTTCTTTTGAAATGAAAGTTTTAGAAATACTCATTCCAAATGTCTAAGGTCGAAAACCAGCCTTTGCATTCCTTTTTCAAAGTTAAGGCATCTTTCTTAAGCAGTTTATCATCTTTCTTTGATAGGTACTTTCAAAATTGAGCATTACATAAAGAGACTATGCATAATGCTTGTTGTGTCTCTGTGAATCTTACAAAGTCTGTCATCCTGACATCATTTTGATAAGGCTATGTAGTGGAATTTAGTACTTGGTTAGAGACACTGTGGTCTCTGTATCCTCTCATGCAGGTAGTGTGACGTCATTCCGGCTTGCTGCTGAGTGAATTATTTGGCAGCCGCTGTCCTTGGTCCTGAGTGCTTGTCCCCCCGAAGCGACGCATTCGCAAAGGTCATGGAGCTAAATGTGTTAATTAATGATACTGTGACACAAAAAGAGGGCTATTTAGACATTTATTACAAAATTGCGTGGCTTCTATATTTAAATTTCTTTTTGTTACATTTATACTTACGTATTTTTCATGTCTTTTAAAAAGTCAAATATTTTGGAACAAGTAAATATTTGCTAATTTGAGAAGCAGCAGACTACATAACAAAACATTTGTGTCATTTAAACAAACTCTTTCAGTTCTCTAAAAAGCTTTCCTCCAAGAACTCTAACGAGTTTATTTTATAAATAAATGACGTTGTGGAACTTAAAATGTATAGTTATTGGATTACATAAATATGATATCTATCCAGTATAGAACACCGATATTTATACTGTTATTAGTGTTAACTAAACAAATATTTATATTCATGACTATAAAAATAAATGTTTAAATGTTGCATATATCTGCGCACCCGTTTATGGTTTAAAATGTGCATTAAAGTCTAATCAGCTTCTGATTATACACCATGTACACCAGATGGCGCGCTTGCTCAACGTAAACGTGAGTTTTTGGTTTCCATTTGCTCATTTTGAGACTCTCCAAGTAAAAATACAGATGATTACAAAAATCATACTATTACTATTTTGACACAACCACGTTTTGGCCAATGGCACAATATTTACAGATAATACAACATGTAAGCTATTCAGTAGTTAATAGCCCTAAAGTGGGACACTGCCTAATGTGGGACACTTAAAGTGTAATGTTTGTAGCTCCCACCTAAATAAATGAATGACAGTGAAACTATTGGTTAGTCAAAGCTGTGGTGTCTTGTGATCAAAATCACATGACCTCTCAGATGTCCAGTCATTTTTGAGGACGGGGCAATCAACAAACAAGAAGCACATGGTGTGAAGACCTCCCAAAGGTCAGTGACATAGAGTTTTGACAAACTTGATATTAAGGAGTATAAATTAATTTTAAACAATGAAGTCCTGCTACTTTTTGGTCAAATGTGCTTATGAAATGTTTGTCCATCAAAATGTAGTATAACTTTATATTTTATTTTTTATCAAATTTCCTAGTGTCCCACTTTGACATGTGGTTTCAAAAAGTGGGACAGTATGATTATCCTAATGTGGGACAGTACTTCAGTCAGTCAAAATTGTGTGGTGGGACATGGTTTGTGGGCTTATATATATTTTTGCAATATTAGAATGCAATTACTGCAGATGTTTAAAGGAGTAGTTCACCATCAAAATGAAAATTCTGTCATTATTTACTCACCGTTTTGACATTTCAAACCTGTACAACTTTCTTTCTTCTGCAGAACAAAAAAGTAGATCTTTTGAAGAACAACCCCCCATTCACTTGCATTATTTACAATAGAAGTGAATGGCTGTGCTGTTCTGTTACCAACATTTTGGTAACAAAATGTGAACTACTCCTTTACGGTCATGGGATTTTTTTATTCTTGGGGAATGGTTTGAAGGCTTTTTGTAGTTCTTAGGTGTAGGGTTAAGGTAAGGGGACAGAACATACAGTTTGGAAAGCCAATAAAGCCATTCCACTTTATTTTATGCATCTAATGATTAATTAAATAAATAAATATTTCAGATCACAATGGCAAAGGGGAGAAAGACAGGGAAAGATTGTGAGATGCAGAGAGAGAGGCAGATTCAGGGAAAGGATAAGAGAAGGAAACTAAATCAGTGGAGGCAGGACAGGATGAAAGGAGCCATAGAGGAGTATAGGCAGATCGTTGAGGATGGTGGGATCCCTGCATTTTCTGTGCAACTTGTCTTTATAATAAATGCATCATATTGTATTATTTGTCTGATGATGTTCAATTTTCCATATTTCAACCATCCATAACAAAGAGCATTTTACTATTAAATCAAGGAGAGATTGGCCTTTTATCATAGACTTTTCAGTGTCCCACATTAGGAAACTGCTCATCTCAGACGATTGGCACTAAGAGCACTAATATGTCTATAATTTATTTTATGAATGTGTTATCTGCATTTTCTTTTTTATTTGATTAGGACACATCCTGGGTATTTTAAAATGGTATTGGTTGTGTATGTAATGTTTTGGCTACAGATCTCAAAATCTGAAATGCAAAAAATGTCCCACTTTAGGGCAATTTACCCTACATGTCTTTTCACTGTAGATACACGTATGCTAAGTTACCTAGAATGAGAGGAGGGTTGTCGATGTCTAAAAAGATTGTTGCATGTCAAATACACAGCAGGGGAACAACTATTGATAAGAGGTGTGAAAATTCACTGTAATGATGATTCACATTCTAATCTTTCAATTAAATATTGAAACAATATTTCTTCACTTTAATAATTTACTTAGAACATTTGACATTTAAAAATTGGGCTTTTGTCATTATTATGTTTATTTCAAAATTGCCAGCATGTCAAGCGTGAGGTTATTAACCATCAATGACAAATGTATACAAAACAACTATTTACTTTGTATCACCACAAGACTTTCACTCTTTCCCTGACATGACTGATTTTTGCATGTAGCATTTACATTACTTAGACATTTATTCATTTTTCAGACATTTTATCCATTTTAAGAGAAGCAACAATGATTAATCTTGTATGGAGTAAAAAAGGATAAGTGCTGGCCAAAAGGTAAAGTCTAAGCTGTATATATACTGTATGCTACAGAATACAGTATTTTTATGATGATCATAATGATTTCTTTGCTTTAGTCTATGACATTTTGTTTCATGTTCTGCCATGATAACCATGATTGAATAGCACATCTCTCCTAGGAAAACCACTAGCACCCATGTTCTTCAGATTTTCATGAATACTTAAAGAGATAGTTCATCCAAAGATGAAAATTCTATCATCATTTACTCAAGCTCATGTAATTTCATACCTGTATAAATTGCCAAATGAATAAATGTATATAAATTACTTTGTTCCGATGACCAGTAATTTTCAGTTCCAGAACATCATTGAATACCATAGTAGGAAGAATTAAATGGTAATCAAAGGTGCCAGAGAACTCTTTGTTGTCCTAAATTCTTCCAAATATCTCATCATGTGTTCAACAGAACAGTCAATATTCTTTTTCCTTCTATGGTACTGGATGATGTCCCAGAACTGAAAATTGCTAACATTATTCCAAATATCTTTCTCTGTGTTCATTGGAAGAAAGAAATGTATACAGATTTAAAACAATCTGAGGGTGAGTAAACAGATTTTTCATTTTTGGATGAACTATCCCTTTAAAAATGAAGTAGCCTAATCAAATTACGACTGTTATATTATGCGTTATTATTAATGTTACCATCATTATTTGTTTCTCCCTGGCTAGCGCTTTTTTATTTTTGCAAATAGCATGTTGAACACAACTCTTAGTGAGTTGTGTTCAACAAGCCATTTGCAAACTTTTCATATATTTACATATACATTTGAAGGCTGATAAGAAGCAGGTATGAGTAGTGTGTATTAGTATATAAAGTGGGTACAGAATGATGAAATCACAGAGCTTTCAACAGCAATTTCACAAATGAAATAAAAAATATTTAGAAAAAAATCCCATCTTATCGTTCTGAAAACTAGGTTAAGGAATTTACAGAGGATGCATTCGCCCAAGATTTATCAGTGTTGTTTAATGTTTATAATAATGTCGTTTACATTTACATTTATGCATTTGGCAGACGCGTTTATCCAAAGCGACTTACATTGCATTGTTTTATAATTTTTTGTGTCACCAATATTATCATCTATTTACTGTAGTTGGAATGGGACATTTTGCTTCCATATTGGAAATCCAACCGAATTTACCATTAGAACACATACAATATTTTTGTCTACTACATTACTGTTCATTAATGTTTGGTCTCTTTTATTAATCTCTTTTAGTAAAAGAGTTATATAGTGGCATCATACCAACTGCTGTCTGTAACAGATATGATGAAAATACATAATTATGACAAGATTGTAAGGATATAGTGTACATTTAAATTTATTAATTTAGCAGACACTTATTCAAGAGTATTTAACATTGTGTCTAAATATTGTGATATCATATTCATATAATATGTTGTTATATATTATGGGAAATGGAACCACTGGCAAAATAAATAGTTTTATTACTCATTAAATATGTGACTACAGTACATTCAGTAGTATGTATAGTAGCCTACTGTGACGAGGCGTTCAGACATCTGGAAAAAGTTGACAGCTCCACATGAGAGTCGACTCCTTTGGAGCTTAATGGAATCCAGCATCGACTCGTCTTCCTCTATCGAGTCACAGCGCTACCAATCGGAGGCGAGTAGACTAGAGTAGACTGGAGTAGAGTGTAGTACAGAGTTGTGTCCCTGTGGCCGCCATTAAAGGATGCGACCAATGTATTCAAACAAACCAGTGAGACACAGCTAAGCACCGCACAGCCTTTTCTCTTTTGATTTCACTTCATATCCACAGCCTTCTGCTTTTTATCGTCAGAATCTCAACGCTTCGTCTTTGATGTCATTCCGACGAAGACCGGGAAACGAGAGAGACTGAATTTGAATGAAATTTAAACCCGAACTCTCCTGGCTTGAACTGTTTGTTGCTACCTCGCTTAGCCAGTCAGTTAGCCAGCTAGTCGCTAACTTCAGTTAGCCCGATGCTAAGCTAAGCTAAAGGGGGAGGGCTGCATTTACCTCTCTACCCCTCTGGCTGCTGTAATTACATATTCTTTGATGTATCGGCTCCGAAGGAGAAAAATATCTCACCGCGGATCATGGTAAATGCGCGGCGTTGTTCGTGCGGGAAGTTTTTAGCGGAATTTTTAACGCATTCCTGGTGAGTGAGTAACCTTTAGCGGAGCGACACCAGAGCTAAGCTAATTCACTTAGCTCGCTGGACGCGAACTCGTCCTGCTGCTGATTGTGCCTGCGAGAGACGGATCCGGTCCAAAACCCATCGCATTTATTTGTTCCTGGGATCTGAAAGAGAGGATGGCTCGCTGGACTGCGCTTTGATGATGAGTTCTTGTTTTGTACCCAACGGGGCGAGCTTGGAGGACTGCCACTCCAACCTCTTCTGTCTGGTAAGAGATGAGCTGAACGTATACGAGGGCCAGAAGCCATTTTTAGCCGGCCAGTCAATCAACAAGAGGCCTGTTGATCTAAATACCAGTCAAACAAATTTTCTGCTGTGTTTATTATATAGACATACGAGACGTCTGGATGTGTATTTGTTTTGTACTGAAGTTGGCGTCTGAGATATTGTTATTGTAATATTTGGATCGTATCGGAGTGTCAGCTAACGTTGGTAAACACTTGCTGAACTAACTGGCTTGAACGAGCTGCAAGTTGTTGGCAAGAAGTTACTAACTTCGAGTACAAAAACAACTGAAGGGACAGTATTAGGGAGAGTGATATTAAACAATATTGACGTGTATTTTACTCATGTGTAATGCACTTGTCAACTAATGTCCTGTATGCTTTCGCTTTTAAACGCTGACTTCTCTTTTCTCAAATATATCTAACGTAATGTTTAGACGGTAACGTTATATGAAACGTTTCGACCAAAGACGTGTAAAAACGACCATTTAGCTTTGTTGTAGAGATATTATTTCCTGTTTTTAAGTAAACTAGCGTGGTTTGCTCAGTATTGGTAAAGTTGGCTGGAGATATGCAAGTTCCGTCTGCAAGTGGCAACTTTGCATTTGTAATCTGCGCAGTAACCCGCTAATATGAGCCTCATTTTCCTATACACACACTTACATTTATTCCTGTAATTCATGGCATTGGGGGGATCTGTCGACACCGAACCATGTATTTAACCTTCTAATACAGATCTCCAAACGTGGAGCTATTGGGAAGGTGTAATGCAAGAAAAAACTGCAGCTCAATGAACTAAATAGGATGCGTGTCCCAGAGGAATAACAGATATTTTGAAAGACTTTTATGACAGACACATACGAAATGTCATGGCAGCTTTGATTTTGCACAGACTTGTTTTTTATTTGATAGGCAGGAGCAGATGGTACTAATAAAAAAGATATGTATGAAAATGTTTTGTTTGTTTGGCATGTCACTTGTTTTTTAGTGATAATGAATCTTGATTGTATGTTGAATCATGGTGCATTCATTTTTATGGGCATGGCTAGATGGCATCTTCTTGCATTAGTCACATGCCAACAAAATTACAGAATCAACCACTTCAGTCGTTTTGGCACTGTTTGTGCACATGCAGGTCTATTAACTGCCATGCCGTGAGTCACTCTTTTCTAGTACATCTCAATGTTGTGGAATCCACACTATACCTCATTGCTGCAACAGATCCACATGATGGATTTTTCTAACACGTTCTCTCTCATTCTTTGCCTTCAGGCTGACCTCACAGGGATCAAATGGAAGTGCTTTGTATGGCAGGGCCCCACCTCGTCCCCAATCCTCTTCCCAGTGACAGAAGAGGACCCCATCCTGTGCAGCTTCAGTCGCTGCCTGAAGGCGGATGTGCTGAGTGTGTGGCGGAGGCACCAGACCCCGGGTCGCCGGGAGCTCTGGATCTTTTGGTGGGGAGACGACCCCAACTTCGCAGAGCTCGTCCACCATGACCTCTCATGTACGTCTGCTTCCTTTTAGGCTGACACGCGACTTTAGAACCATGACTTATGCATACAGAACAACCTGACACTGATTTATTAAAATTCCTGGTTTGTATTCAGATGTCATTTAATTGGCACGTCAGGGATGATGTGTGGCTGAACTAAATTTCTAATGGCAAAATCAGTGGTTAGACTGGAGGTGTTTCCAGACATGACTCATAGACTGGTTATTGGATTGGAGTCGCTAAGGTTTGCAAACAACATTAATGCAGTTACGTCAAAGTGGAACTATTGAAGGATGTTAGTATGTTTCTGTAGTCTTTGCATATGATGAATGATCAGGCAGACTTTGGATAGCATCAGACAAAACTTCAAGCTTCAATTGATATTATCATAACCAATAAAACCCTCTTCAGTATAGAAGTAAGCTGCTCCTAGAAGGATGGCAGTTTTCCGGACAGTCGGCTTTTCCTACACCTACTGTTGTTTAACTGACCAACATGGAATTTGTTAGAAAGTTTTGACAAGCATGTTTCACCAGCGTATGTCCTCATTTTTTCCAACAAAAGCATTTAGTTATAAGAAAGTACATTGTGGTAACATTTAATGACAAATACTAGAATGTTAATTTATGATATTTGTGACCAATAAAAATATTGTCTTGGCAAGTAAAATAATTTAGACAACTCGCCCAGCTGGCCCTGCAGACAAAATCCTTACTGGTACAGAATAAAACAATAAGCAAAAATCCTTGGAAGTACTTTTGTAAGATGTGACTTGGCTGAGGTCATAAGAATATAACACATCTGTTTTTTATCCACTGTTTATTGGCATAACCGCTCCATATGTGCTGGTCAGTGAAGAAATAAGTGGGGTTAATTTCCTTGTTCTTAGACACATTTTTTCTCTTATAAAATCTTTTTCTCCTTTCCAACAACAAACACCTTTGCGATGTCCAAGCCAGAGTCATGGGCAGTTCTCAAAGCATTCTTAATTCAATTTGTGCATGGAAAATACAGATGTGCTATGACAGTGGGAAAGAGTCCTCTCCTCCCTGTTCTTTTATGTTGACTTTACACTTTAAAGCTCATTGAAATGTCTGTGGTCACCCAAAGTTTACAGTATACATTATATGAATATATTAGCTTGTATTACAAATAATATTAAGGCACTTATGTGAACTTGCAGCAGTTGAGAGCACATTTCTGTGTACATATGAACAAAGTTCTGTTCTATGTACTGCACAGGTGATGAGGACGGAGCATGGGAGACCGGCCTGACTTACGAGTGCCGAACGCTGCTCTTCAAAGCCATCCATAACCTGTTGGAGCGCTGCCTCATGAATCGATCCTTCGTTCGTATCGGCAAGTGGTTTGTCAAGCCGTATGAAAAAGATGAGAAGCCAATCAACAAAAGGTAAAAACATCAAAATAAATACTTTCACCTTAATCACGTGAAGATGTTGCAAAAGGCTGATAAATCTGTGACTTCACATTCTGTATTAAAGGGATTGTTCACCCAATAATCAAAAGGTTTGCATTATTTGTACTCGCCCTCGTGTCGTTCCAAACCTGTATGGCTTGCTTTCTTCTGCAGAAATGTCTCGGTGGTTTTGTATCCACATGATGAAAGTCAGTAGTTTGGTTACCAACGTTCTTGAAAAAATCTTCTTTTGTGTCCTGTGGAAGAGAGAAAGTCAAACAGGATTGGAATGACACGAGAGTGAGAACATGATGGGAAAACTGTATTTTTAGGTGAACGACATATTGCACCTGGTTTCATAGTGATCATAAACTACTGAACTATATTACTTAAGATTATGGTTAAATCGCTCTAATGCAGTCTCTTGTGGGATATTAATTATATTTATAAATTGGTGTGCAGACCGGGGATTGAAACTGTTGCTGTTGTTGGCTTTGCGCGATGTTTACATTACACCAAAGACCCGGTGTGTTTTCATGTCCGGAGATGCGGATTCATGCAGTAAGCTGCCGCATTTACTGCGTGATCCTCATTGTTTATCGCAGCAGATGAGTGACATCAGGCCTGTTGGCATCCTTGCACAGAGAAAAGCCCCTGCTCTGGACGCCAAATATTCAAACGGGCACCCTCCCGGGGTATTCTGTTTGTTTGCGTGAGAACCGCACCAGATCGTGCCATCCTCCCACTGTGGCTGATTCTAAGTGCCCGTCTTGAGAGAAATATTCTGATATTGCAGGGAGGGGCAGTAGATGCGGTCCTTCTAATTGTCTGCCTCATTTGAATAGATGTCATTGGTTCCCTCAGGGCAGAAGTGCGGCGGTGTGTCTGTGGGTGGGTGGAAGGATATGGCTTCCTACTGTGGGAGCGCTCCGGCTCCAGCTTCGGTTAAGGATGCACGGGCTGGGAAACATTGCTGTTTCCTCTGTCTAGGCTTTAAAAAAGAGCTTACTCTCTCACAAAACACTGACATTGCGGTTTCGCAGTAGGTAGGTCAACAGGAACCACCATTTTGCTTTCACTTGTTAAGCTCTGCCTGAACTTGAGTAGATATCAGACATTCGTTGTAATAAGCATTAATGACTCGAGGCTCTTCAGCATTTGTTTTGTTTTTGTAACAAAACAGGTTCGGTCACTTTGAACACTGAATATATAAGGTTTTGCTCACGCTTTGAAGTGCCATCTGTGCGTGAGGGGTTTGTAGTGGTTTGCTGGTGGCGTTCCTTAATGACACTCCTAACAGAGCTCAACAAACGTATGAGGAATGAGGTCTCGCCCTCTCTCGCTCGTGCTCTGCACCGTGCAGAGCTGGCACCGAACGCCCTGGTGTTACCAGGGGCCATCACTTGATCCCTCCAGTGAGCGTGCACACTTCTGCTGGCTTAAATGCAGGAAATTCTGGGTCTCCGTGCCAGTGTTGGGCATGAAATGGGCTAGTGTTCAAGCATGCAGAGAGAGACAATCCACTGGGAAAGATCTGGAAAGTCAGGTCCAGTTATGTTTTTAAATGCAGTGAATGGGATCAGTTTGGTGTGTAGTATAAAAAAGTTCAACATTAAGGTTTTGGTAAAGGATCATATTTATAGACCGTTTCAGTGGCAACAACATAAACAAACGTTATGTGGCCTGAACTTAAATTCTGGTAGACATCCGCAAAGAATCAATAACTACAGAGTCATTTAAAAGTAGACTACTTTATTACAATTAATGTAAATATTAATTAATTAAATTTAATTTATATTAATGAATTATATTATATAGACAAATAAACAAACACCGACCGGAAGTTAACTTCGGACCAGGCGCGTGTGTCCGATGAAACCCACTATTTTTCATTTAAAGTGATAGATCACCCAAAAATAAAAAATTCGGTCATTATTACTCACCCTATTGTCATTTCAAACCTGAATAACTTTCTTTCTTCTGCAGAACACAGAAGATGTTTTAAGAATGGTGTGTACTAGGGCTGAACGATTAATCGAAATCGAATCGCAATCGCGATGTGAGACATTGCGATTTGCTAATCGCAAGAGGCTGCGATGTGGAAGCGATGTGAAAAATAGGAAACGAGTCTGTTCCAAGCCCGCTTTGAGTGGCATTCTTGCTAACCAACTGAGTGAGCACACCTCCGTTATGCCTAATCAGCACTGCCCTAGCCAACTGCATAAACGTCCGTCATTAAAAAAACAAACAAACAGAAGGCAGGAGAGAGAGTGTGTGTTATTATGGCATTTGCAGAGTCAGATCGATCATATTAGGCAAATAAATACTAAAGAACCGTTCAATTCAGAAGACCGCACACATAGCCTGTGTCATACTCGCACGACTCTTCCCCGCATTGTGCGTCTCGTGGACGAGCCGTTTAAACTTGACGCGCACACACAGCCTGTGTCATACTCGCACGTCTCTGCCCCACGTTGTGCGTCTCCCGCATCTCGCGGACGAGCCGTTTAAACTTGACGCGCACACACAGCCTGTTTCGTAATGACGTTTATAGTAATTGAGTCCGGCTCCACAGGGGCATCTGGCAATATGGACGAGGCTTGACGCAAGCGCGTCAATAATAAATAATAAAATGTTTTATTTAAAATAACAAAACTAAACTGCAATTTTATAACAAATTAATAATAGAAAAAGTCTCTTTAATATAAACAAACTAATACTGTCTGTGCTTTTCTTGGATTTTTTTGCATTTAAGAAATATCAGCATCCACGTTTAGGTTTGCAGTGAAAATAGCGGCCCCTGCTGTTCAAAAAATGTATTGCGATTCAGTTCAAGCCTCAACCGATTTGAATCGTCACTCATTATAACCGATTTTCAACCGGCTCACGGTGAATCGTGACATCCCTATAACCTATGAACTATTTTAATAATTCACTAACACAATAGAAAATGTTATGGATTTAAGGGTTACAATGGGAGTTGTATTAGTTTTAATGGAAACTACAATAGTGTACACTGGTATTTGGATTCTATTGGTGTGATGTAATCTGGAAGTTGGGAACCAATTGAACAGTAAGCCCTATTTGAATAATGCCCAAAACACAAATGAATTTTGTAATGGTTTTAATGGAAACAATTAGAATTTCTGTAATGTTTTTTTTGTTGTTTTCTTTCAGCAGGGTAACCATACCCATACTGTGCTCCACACAACAATATTGAGCTGAAGCTTGAATTAGAAAAGTTAAAATCGCAAATCAAATCGCAATCGCAATGTGTCAAAAATATCGCAATTAGATATTTTCCCCAAATCGCACAGCCCTAGTGTGTACTGGCCAGTGTTGTGCAAGTTACTTCCAAACTGTAATACATTACAGATTACTTGTTACTGTTATTTAAAAGTAATCCCTTACCTTGCAATATTACTGTCTCAGAATTGTAATACGTTACATGACTCTTGTATTACTTTTGAGTTATTTTCACCAAAATAACTACAGAAGTAGAATATAACATTCTAAAATGACAAAATGTCTTTGTATTATTGTATTTTCAAAATACAAAATACTTCTTGCCAATCAACCTCTTTATTAGACTGCTGATTTCTTGAATTAACTAGGCCAGTGGTTCCCAAACTTTTTACAATGGCGTACCCCCCAGGGATTTAACATCATTCTGCGTACCCCCTTTCTTACAGTCACAATTGTGGTCTCAAACATTTTTTTATTTGCATTCTAAATACATGTAATTTTCTTTTATCAAACAATAAATGATATATGACTCATATATAAATAAATGACTCACTGTTTAAAGAGATGAATGTGCTTGAAATGACTTGTATAACTCTGTGATGTTTGGTTGTATCGGAAAAAGTCTGAGTCTCAAATCATTCTCTATGCAGAGTCTGTGTCGATATTTGTTCTTTATGTAGGCAAGTGCTGAAAACCCACTCTCGCAAAGATAAGTTGTGGAGAAGGGCAGTAATGTTTTCAAAGCACAATCGGCTAAGGCAGGATACTCTGCATGCAAAGCTATCCAGAAGTCTGTCAGTAATTTTTGTGCGAAGTCAATTCTCAAAGCGCCACTCGTAGAGATTTCAATGAGACTCTCGCTCAGAAACAGGAAGGTGCGCTGTGCTGGTTGCAGAGAATGGATTGCGAATCCAGGTGTTTGAATTGTCTGTCTCGGGAAAGTACTTGCGCGACTGCGAAGACAGCTCAGAAAGGTGTTTCATTATGTCACGCTTAACGCTGTTAGTAAGAGTTCGTTTGCTAGCAAAAAATCATGCAATGATGAAAAGGCTTCGGTGTTGTTCTCGTTAATGCAATTAGTCCAGAGAGCAAACTTTCTGATCATGGCCTCAGTTTTGTCCTGTACATTAAATATGGTTGTGGCAACTCCCTGCAATCCGATGTTCAACTCATTCAGACGGGAAAACACATCACCCAGATAGGCCAATATTGTAAGCCACTCTTCGTCATGTAAGCGGTTACTCAATTCAAAGGGATGGTCGATAAAAAAAGCTTCAAGTTCATCCTTCAATTCAAACAATCGTGTGAGAACCTTTCCCCTGGACAGCCATCGTACATCAGTATGTAGTAACAATGTGACGTGGTCGCTGCCCATTTCATTGCACAATGCAGAAAACAAACGAAAATTCAAAGGCCTTGCTTTAATAAAGTTTACAATTTTTACAGCATCTTGCAAAACGTCCTTAAGACGTTCAGGCATTCCTTTGGTGGCCAGCGCTTCTCTGTGGATGCTGCAATGTACGTAAACCGCGCAGGGCGAAACTGCTTGCACACGTGTTACCAGTCCACTCAGCCTGCCTGTCATGGCTTTCGCTCCATCAGTACAAATGCCCACACAATTTGTCCACTGAAGTCCATGTGATGTTACAAAGCCATCTAAAACTTTGAAAATCTCCTCTTCAGTTGCTCTGCCTTCCAACGGTTTGCAAAAAAGTATATCTTCCATAACTGAACCATCATAAATATACCGGACATATGCACGCAGCTGAGCCAAACCAGCTACATCCGTTGATTCATAGATTTGTAAAGCGTAGAATTCGCTGGATTTTATGAGAAGCAATAGCTGTTTTAAAACGTCTTCTGCCATATCAGCGATGCGACGTGAAACTGTTGTCTGATGACGGCATCTTCTGTATTGTTTTTTTGGCTTTTCCCCCAAGCATAATACCCGCAATATCAGCTGAAGCAGGAAGAATTTAGTTCTCCACAATAGTATGGGATTTGCCCGTTTTAGCCACTCTGTAACTCACCATGTAGGATGCTTCCAGTCCTTTCTTAAGGTTTTCTGACGCTGTTATAAGGGCCTTACTACTCCCGAGTTGTCTTAACTGTCTTTCGAAAAACTCTCGCGGCTTATTTTTCAAAGTCGCATGCTTTGTTTCTAAATGCCTGCGCAAAAACGCTGGCTTCATGCAGTTATGAAAGAGTACTTTTGCGCATATAACGCACTGTGGTTTGGGATTTTCGTCACTGCCAATGTAAGTAAATCCATATGAAATGTATTTCTCATCATATTTACGCCTTTTTGATCGTCTTTCTGTGAACTGCTGAACCTGAGTTGACGCTGTAGTCTCCGATGCATCGCTATCTGTGTCGGTGTCAACCGGAGCGGGTGGTTGATTTTACACCTGCAGCCGAAGTGCTGTTGGAGGGACCCGGGGTGTGGTCAGAGGACTGTGGATCATCCGAGCTGCTGGGAGTTGATTTTCTTTCTGTGGTTGCAGGCCTAAATCTTTGCAACCACTTATCCATTTTAATTTAACAAGCAGTTGTTGCTTCGTTCCAAGCCACGTGCAGTCGAATTACATGCGGTACATAAAGACGTGCGCTTACGCATGAGTGGACACATATTTTTTGATTGGATGTCATGAATTTGACCTTTTATGGCACTACGTGACTACTATTTTGCTGTGTGTACACTAGAGGGAGCACATCTTTATATTTAGCTTGTGAGAAAAACATGACTGGTTTATTGTCAGGTGCGTTATAATTAAGTAAACAGTAGATTTTGTTCATTTTTCTTAAGAAAACAGGATTTTGTTCATGTACCCCTCTGTCACCTGGGGTACCCCCGGGGGTACCCCAGTTTGGGAACCACTATACAAAAATAAATACAAAAAATACTAAGATTAAATGCATTTAAATACAAAATACTATTACAAAATAATAGTATTTTGTATTTCAAATGGATGTATTTTAAACACTGCCCATCCATGCAGTCTAATAAGGAGGTTGATTGGCAAAAAGTATTTTAGTTTGAAAATACAAAAATACTAAGATTAAACACATTGAAAAAAATTAAATGTATTTTGTATTTAAAAGGTATTTAAATACAAAATAGTCCCATCCCATCACTGATCTAGATTTTATAGAATTCTAGCTAGTCATCATGTAAACGTTAGCTTACCTTGTCATTGCTGCTGGTCACAGGGATCTTGCTAACTAGCTTCCTGACAAGCAGCCCAATGACCCCTCAAAACCCACCCAAAAGGAATGAAAACTAGCCCAATTATTTTCCGATGTCAAATCAAAGTTAACAACTGTCAAAAGACGTTTCTATTGCTATATTTACTTAAATGAATGGTTTCCTAGGTATTGTATATCAGGGTTTGTCCTGGCTCAAAATGAGGCGGAGGTGGTGCCATCCTGATCTTGTACATACACACGTAGGCCTACCGTACCTTTAAGTGGCTTACCCAAAGTGACTTTGAGTGTGACATATTAAAAGTTCTAATAAAATTAGATGAAAATGACAATTATTAAGTTATATAAAACATTACTTTTATTCAACCAAACAGAAATGTTTTTTAATCAAATAAAGCTTTTTATCATTTCAACTAACTTTTCAGCCCACCATAGCCAACTGAGTTAACCAGTCTTACTAAATGACTAAATTCACATCTTGGTTCACTTTAAATGATTTTAAAGGATCTCTTATATTTGCTAGTGACTGAAAAGTTCAATAGTTTAAATGAATCGGTTCAAATGAGTCATTCGTGTGTGAGTCGTTCTGAACGCAATGTGCTTTCATACTGGCGAACTCGCTGTGTACAGTATAAGCTGATTCAACGATCCAACTGCACAGCTGAAGACATTACAATGATGTACGTCATGTTAATTTAAGACATTTCAAGAAATTAAAGTACTTGGATGCAAAACACACAGCCGCAAAACACAGCCAGCTCTTGTTCTGGAACTCTTTATAGCGCCTCAGTGTGCTGATAACGAAACAGCGCCTCCACTGTGGCGTAATGTCACAACTGCAGTTACAAATGACAGTCGGTTAAATGCACGCAGCATTTCTTGTGAAGACTCGCAACATAGTTTTGGCGAGAGCCTGAGGCGGCAGGACATTTGACGGAGATGGCCTCCTCCAATTTCTCTATGCAGAAAAAACACCTGTATATATATTTTTGTTCTGTTGAACTCAAAAGATGTTTTGGGGGATTTAGGAAAGCAAACAATTCTGGGTCACATTTGACTACCATTATATATTTTTCTGCTATGTTAGTCAATGATGCCAAAGAATTTTCAGTTGCTAACATTGTACCTAATATCTTTGTATTCAACCGAACAAAGAAATTTATACAGGTTTGGAACAACTAGAGGGTACGTAACTCATTACAGAATTTTCATTTTTGGGTGGAGTGTCCCTTTAAAAAAGATCCCATGTGTGCTCGAGGCCACGCACGGAAATGGACGAGAAAAGTGTTTTCTCTTCGTAAGACATGCAAAAACTTGCTTAAGAAATAAGCATGGTTAAATGTATTGCATATGTATAATGTGTACAAGCGTGTCAATGTTTTAGTTGTTCTAGACTGCGTATAGCGCTGCTCAAACGTGATATTTGGCAGCCGGAAGAATCAACTGTTGTACACTCACGAGTGATTTCTTCGCAACATGACATGCACCTTAGTACGAAACATTGGTAAAAACATAATTCGGATGCATTGTCTAATACCATTGTCATGCGTCCCTCCCTGCACTGTAGCCTGCCTGTCAGACACTCGTTCCCCACACTTTTGAGTAGGGATGCACCGAATGTTCGGCCACCGAAAATGTTCGGCCGAAAATTTGTGAAGTGGCCGAATAAATTTTACCGAACATGACTCGTGATACGATCAAGCAGCAACCAGCAGAGAGAGAGAGAGAGAGAGAGAGAGAGACACGCATGCACTTTATTACTGCCGCAAACATTTTGGCAGTGCGTGCGCGTGTGTGTGGAGCATTTTAAAGTGTCAGAGAAAGACACAGCACGGGACTTGCCGCACGAAAGTAAATTTCCAAATAAAAGCGTCTTTACCGGTCGGTAACTTTACTTCAGACGGAAGTGGGCTGTCTGACAGTAGCCCCGCCGCTCGCGACATCCTTTGACATCATACAGTGGTCGCGTGCACACAGTTCCCTGTACTAAACAACTTGTCAAAGTATGTTCGGTGCATCCACGAGTGCACCTTCTAGAACAGTCAACTTTTGTGGGCGGAGTTTGGAGGAGAGACGTGAACTGAAATGGTTGTCAGTCAGCATCAGTCAGAATTGCTTGCATTGGATTTTTTTTTTCTCAAATCATTTTGCAATGTAGCCTATAATAATCCAACAGTTTTAGTTTATTCATATTTTTAGATTATAGGCCTAATGTGGAATGACACTTTTTAATGAAGTGTTTTGTTGTCGGGGTACAGAGTAACTTACATTACATTCTTTTAGCAGTCAGTTATAGGCCTAATTAATATAGGCTATTCATGAAGGGAGAGGGCTCAATTTTTTGTTTGAATTTACTTTTTTACTCAATTTTATATTAAGTTGTATTGTATCTTATTGAAAAGCAAGACAAATTATAAAAAGCACATTTTGACTATTCAGTTTGTGCAATAGTGAAAAAAATGGCTTAATAAATAAAGAAATGCAAAAAAGCATGTTCGGTGTTCGGTATTATTCGGCCAAGTGTTTCACATCATGTTCGGCTTCGGCCAAGAATTTTCATTTCGCTGCATCCCTACTTTTGAGAACGGACCGGTCCTGGAGTTGCCAAGTATTCATCGGAGTATGAATACACAATAAGAATCTCATCAATTAACATTTATCCTTGGAATATAAATAAACATTTTGGTGGCCGCAGTACATTATGAAATAGCCCCAAAACCCGCAACCCCGCGGCTCCATAATTTTTCCCGCAACTGCATTTTCAAAAATAGCCCAATTGTGCGGGAAAACCGCGACCCTGGCAACACTGGCACTAGGGCTTACAGCGAGCCGGGCAGGGCCAATTGCCTTGGACCTCGAGCTCAGAGGCTGAAATCATGTCGCGTTACAATAAAAAATACAAAGTTCCACTAGCCAGAGGGAGATGAATGCCACCACACGCATCTATTCACGAACAGGAAATAGAACTTGCAGGATTTTTGATTTGTTAATGTCTTGCTAGCGAAAAGTTTGTTGTAACGCAAGCGTTACTGAACATGTACCGAGTAAAATATTACTTAAAATTGATTAGTAATGCCTTACACTACTGCGTTAGAGCAAAAAGTAATACGTTACTGTAATACATTACTTTTGTAACGCATTACTCCCAACACTGGTACTGGCCCCCATGCACTTGCATTGGTTTTGTGTCCATACATACGATAGAAGTGAATGGGGGCAAGTGCTGTTCGGTTACCGATTTTTTTTCAAAATATCTTTTGTGTTCTGCGGAAGAAAGATAGTCAGACAGGGTGAGTACAGTGCCTTGCAAAAGTATTCATCCCCCTTCATTTTATTCACATTTTGTTATGTTGCTGCCTTATCTTAAACTACTAATTTATACACCACACTGCACATTAATGACAAAACAAAAAACAGATTTGTGATAACTTTGCAAATGTATTATAAATTAAAAACTGAAATAAGTACATTGCATAGCATAAGTATTCATGCCCTTTTCTGGGACACTTGAAATTTAGCTCAGAAGCATTAGTTTTGCTTGTTGATGTTTCTACACTTCTAGTGGAGTTAACCTGTGGCCAGTGTTAATTTCGTTAACGAAAACTATGACGAAAAGTATTAGTTAACGACATGTTTTCACTGACGAAAACGAGACGATAACTAAATAAAAATGAATACATTATAACGAAAACTGTAATAAAAATATACTGACATTTTCGTCAACTAATAAAAACAAGACGAAAATATTCTTGTCCCACCTGGCGGACATCAGTTTGCGCGCATGTGCTGCTTATTCCGCGGTTTACAAAGCGTCTTATTTTCCTTCACGATCGCCGGTAAAACGCCGCAAACTTGAAGCGCGACTGCAGGCGAGTCACCCCGAAACACATTACGAAGGCAGCTCAAAGGTTTTTATATGCCTATGTTAACTTAACACGAGCTGCTGCATAACGTGAAATGCAACATAAAGTCAGCCAAAAGAAACCAGCGCTGTCCTCTACTGATTATAGAAGTGATGAAGTGAGTCGAACTGTACATTCCAACCAAATATGTAACATGTTTGCATGACTAAAGAAATGTAATACAATTTATATAATATGTCTTTTTGAAAGCTATTCTCATTCATTGCTGTATCAAGCAAAGACAGTGCAGCTCTTTCTTCAAAGAGGCATGCCATGAGCCAATAGCCTTTGAGTGTGAGCCGTGTCAGAGCGTTTCATTGGTTGAATGAACTGAATGAACACGCCCTTTAGATTTTAGTAGACTAAATATAATGTATATTTATTCGACTAAAATGTTTTTCATATTTCGTCGACTAAAACTAGACTAAAACTAAAATGATGGGGTTGACTAAAATGTGACTAAAACTAAATTGCATTTTCGTCAAAAGACTATGACTAAAACTAAATCAAAATTTGCTGTCAAAATTAACACTGCCTGTAGCAAATTCAATTGAATAAGTATGATTTGGAGTGGCACATACCTCTCAATAAAAGGTGCAACAGCTGAAAATGCATATCAAAGTAAAAACCAAGACATGAGGTCAAAAGAACTGCCAGTAGAGCTCTGAGACAGGATTGTATGCTGTATTGAAGGTTCACAGAAGCATGTAGCCTCCATTTATCCTCAATGAAAGAGGTTTGGAACCACCAGATCTCTTACTTGAGCTGACCTCCTGTCCAAACTGAGCCATCGATTGAGAAGGGTCTTGGTTAGAGCGGTGACCAAGAAGCTGATGATTACTCACAACAGCATGATCATATATGGAGATGGGAGAAACTTACAGAAGGACAAACGTCACTGCAACACTCCACCAATCTGGGCTTTATGGCTTAGTGGCCAGACTCAAGCCTTTGCTGAGAGAAGACACATGAAAACTTGAAATATGCAAAAACGTACCTTACATTGAATCTTTCAAACTGTCAGAAACAAGATTCTCTGGTCTGATGAATCTCAGTTTCATGCATCATGTCTGGAGAAAACCAGGCACTGCTCAACACCTGTACAATACCATCTCAACAGTAAAGTGTGTTGGAAACCGCATCATGATGTGGGGGTGTTTTTCAGCTGCAGGGGCAAGGGCATTTGTCAGAGTAGAAGAAAAGCTCAACGGCACAAAATACAGAGATAGTGATCATGAAAACCTAGCCCAGAACATCCAGAACCTCGGACAGGGCATAAGGTTCATTCTCCAACATAACAAGCACACAGCTAAAACAATGCAAGAGTGGCTTATGGACAACTCTGCCAATGTCCTTGAGTGGCCCGGATAGTGCTTGGGCTTTAACCCAACTGAACATCTCTGTATAAACCTGAAAATGTCTGTCTACTGATGATCTCCATCCAACCTGACAGAGTTTGAAAGGATCTGAGAAGAATGGCAGAAAATTGCCAAATGCAGATGTGTAAATCTTGTCACATCATACCCAAAAAGATTTGAGTCTGTAAAGGTGCTTTAACCAACTACTGAATGAATATTTATGCAATGTATTTATTTTAAATTTTTATTTTTGAAAAAATTGCAAAGTTCTAAGTCACAAATCAGTTTTTTGTTTTGACATTATTGTGCATGGAGTATAGATTAATATAAAAAAACATTTAAAGTAGTTTAAGATAAGGCAGCAACATAACAAAATGTGAATAAAATGAAGGGGGATGAATACTTTTGCACGGCACTGTATATGTGAAACAGCTTCTTGAATGAGGAAAAATGTAGGGTGGGGCTTGATTCGAACTGATTGGATTCTTGGAAATTGGAAGGCTTGTCATTGGACAGTCAGTGTAGTTCCACCCCTTGGCCGTAACATGGCCACCCCTTTTTTTAACATGTGTTAAAAGTTACATTGCTGACTTCCTGTTGGAAAACTACACTACCCATAATCCTAAAGACAGAGATCCACCAACCAGAGTTGCTGTTAACAGACCAAAAGACTTGTTTTCCAATGTTGTTTGTTCAAATCAAAGTTTGTAGTAGAAAATAAAATAATAAATGGTACCAAAACCATACAAATTCTGCAGTTACTGTTGTGTTCTGTAGTATGTTTATTGCTGATCCTCTGCATGTGTGGTTACACTGTAACAGCTGTTTACTCTAGCCTGCGGCTCACACGCTCACAGGTGTTAACTTGTTATCTTAAAGAACTAGTGCTCAAAAAAAAAACTTGCAGTGTTAAAATTTCATTATGCAGGCGAGGATTTAATCTTAACACTTCAAAAGCCCCAAAGCTTGTTACAAGTAATGCTGTAGTATTTCCCATCGCTCTTTACAGTTCTCCCAGTTAAGTGTTTCTGTGTCAGTAATAGTGGCTCTCACTGTAATCACAACATGAAGACCTCAGCTGTCAACACATTGTTCTCAGGGACCTCCAGAACGTTTGCCACTTTCTTTCAGGATGTAGTTGCAAATCCCTCGAGTAATTCACCCTTTGCCTCTCTTTCCTGCAGTGAACACCTGTCATGCTCCTTCGTGTTCTTCGTTCATGGAGACAGCAATGTGTGCACCAGCGTGGAGATCAACCAGCACCAGCCTGTCTACCTGTTGAGTGAGGAGCACCTAACGCTGGCCCAGCAGAGCAACAATTCAGTGCAAGGTAGAAGCTTGAGGAAATTTTACGGTGTAGTGCCTAAACTAAAAAAATGACAAGTTTGACTTTATTCTTTTGTGGTTTGTAGTTGACTCTAAGCAGTCAGAATGGTAGCCAACACATGTTTTCCTCCTCTGCTCAAGGGTGCAGTAATGGAAGGCCTACATCATGTTAACACCTCAGAGACGCTGTGTCTCTTGTGGCAGTTATTATCTCAGTGTAGTCCTACCGTGGCCCTGATGAGGTGTTTTCCAAAGTCGCTGCTTCTCAAGCTTTCTTCTCCGTTACATCACCACTGTACTCCCGAGAGCTTGTGAATTACATTTATGCTTGGAACAGTGTTTTTTTATCCTGAACAGGATGTTTCTGTGGTTGTCCTCAACCTCTTCTCCTGAAGTACATCTGATACATATCAGTCCTGAATCCATTTTTGAAGAAATATTTTGGGTTGAATGTTAACCAAGGGATAGTTCAACCAAAAATAAAAATTCTGTCATTTACTCACCTTCAGGTTGTTCCAAATCTGTATAAATTCCTTTGTTTTGCTGGACACAGAGAAAGATATTTGGAAGAATGCTTATAACCAGACAGAAAAGTACAATGGTAGTCAAAAGTGCCCCAGAACTGTTTGCTGTCCTACATTCTTCAAAATGTCTTTTGTGTTGTGTTCAGAACAAAATAATGATAAAGTAATTCTTCCTACTATGGGAGTCAAAGGGTGACAAGATCTGTTTGGTTATAAGCATTCATCCAAATTTCTTTCTCTGTGTTCATCAGAACAACGAAATGTATACAGATTTGGAACAATTCGAAGGTGAGTAAATGAAGACAGAATATTTATGTTTGGGTGAACTGTTCCTTTAAGACATCTTTGCAGCATCTGAAAAAATTCAGAATAATAAATGAACAGTTTATGGACATAGGCACCTGCAATTGATTTGGTAGAACCGGTTAAGGGACTTTTAAAATAACAAGATTATATTTGTGATATTGAAACAATAATACCAGTAATTTTGCAAATCTCACAAATGTCCCATAAATATGCATATTTGTCAGTAATGTATGAGTTTTGAGTTAAGGATGTAGTAAATTATGGATGTTAACATCAGTGTTGAAAGCAAACAAGGTGGATGAAAAATTGAGTGAAAGTTAATAAAGTTTGTTCAACTGAAGTATATTTATGATAGGGCATACGTTGCATTTAAACTGCAGTGTTGCTTTATGGAAAACCCTTTTATCTTTATTTTCAGGAGAAATTTTTTAAGAGCACAGTCTGCCTCTAATTTGTATTCTGTCTATCGGTCACTCATTGACTTATTTTAGATTCCAATTCTCACTCTAATAGCTGGAGATTGACTTTGGCTGAGCTCATTCACGGGGCAGTTCTCAGTTGTCTGGCTTGAGTTTGAATTAGTCTCTCTGAGGGCAGACTAATTCTTTCTTATGGTTATATACTGTACATCTGTAAATGCAATGGAGCTCGCTGCCAAGTGCAACTCAGTCCTATTCCAATTACAATAAACTCCTTCATATTTTATTGTCTTGTGTACTGGTGCCAAGAATCCTTTTGAGTTGTGCTTGACTGATGATGTAGCCAGAAAAAAAAATGTTTTTATCAGCTGATTATGATCATCTATTAACCCTCATTTTATTTATTTTGTTGTAAATCCTTTTTGGTTTATTACCCACCTGTGGAGACGTGCCATATGTTCGTTTGGCTTCTGTACTGTAAAGCATTGTTTTCTCTCTTTTCAGTTTTGCTTTTCTTTTTTCATAAGCTAACCTTAATGACAGCTCTTTGCTTTCAGTTTTTTGCCTTACTTTGTGGCCCAGTGCATTGTTCTCACGTTACCTCAAGGTGAACAAGGAGACTTGATCAGGAAGTATCGGTCATCACATTACACTCACCAATGTCACACACTAACCTTTGTTCTGTTTTCCCACAGTGATTCTCTCTCCATACGGCTTGAGCGGGTCTCTGACAGGCCAGTCTTTCAAGATGTCAGACCCACCAACCCAGAAGTTAATAGAAGAATGGAAGCAGTTCTATCCCATAGGCCCCAACGCCAAGGAGGTCACAGATGATAAGATGGATGACCTTGATTGGGAGGACGATTCTTTGGCTGCTGTCGAGGTTGTTGTTGGTAAGACTGAAAGTGTGCTGTTGTGTCATTGTTGTGTCACGGTCTGTCTTTTACTTAATTAATATTGCATATAGGAATTTATAGTCAGTTTAATATTTGACCTGTGTTTCTCTCTCCTTTATCTTAAATGTGTGCTTTTGACTGTGCGTGCTTGTCTGTGTGTGTCTGCGCGTCCGTTAGTGCTGGGCGATATACCGGTTCATACCAAATACCGGTGTGTATTTTTGTTATGATATGAAATTTTAATATACCGTATTACTGGTGTATGTCGCTTAAACAACGTGCTGAACGCGGCACAGCGCAACACTGTTTCAGTGGGGTCCCTTTTCACTGTTACACTGTGACCAGCCATTCACACAGAATGAGTCTTTTTTTATGCCGCGTCACTACCTTATCATAATTTTCTATATAAACATGCGCTAAATGGAGGCGTTTGGATGTTTGCGTGCGTCTCGCGCATGAGCGGTAACATATTTCTTTCCCGTCGCAATGGGAGCGCGGACCTCGCGGCTGAACAGCAGCACAAGTAGCAATTGCAAGTTCGCATTACGTTATATTAAATATACTCACCAACAAACATTTTCAAAAAACGATTGTGTTCCCCTCATATCTGCTCAATATAAGCATATAAAATGATGTGTTTTTAGTTTAACTGTTTCTCTATATGCTATGATAAGAAATAAGGGTCAGTAGAGGAAGATTGACAGCATGATGCGATCGCTTTCCTCTCACATATCTAATTTAAGCCTTTGTTTATGATTAAAAAATATGATTTCAGGAAAACATGAAGCCATTGTAACTATGTAAAACACAACAGACATCACATGCATGTTGTAATGGTACAATTGTTACTATAGTTTTCAACTATTCAACTATTAATTTTTGGGTGGATGGTCCTAACTCTTGAAGTTGGGAGCACCAGTGCTTCCAAGGAAAAAAGTTAATTTCGAGCCCTGTTCTCTATTTATTTGCTTAAATATTATGTATGCAAGTTACCTTCGCATGCTATTCAGTTGTTAAAGATGTCTAAACTTCACAGTTATTATAGGGGATACTGTCACCATGACAGTATAAAAGGGCATTTTAAGTCAATCAACAGCACTATTTCCTCTCTCAATCAGTAGAAAATTGTGGTAAAAAAAATACCACCATGTACTGGGAAACCAGTATAAATCTGGAAAACACTGTTGTATTAATTTTTGGTCATACCGCCCAGCACTAGCGTCCGTGTGTGTGCGCATTTGTGTGTGTGTGTGTGTGTCTATGTCTATGTGTGTTAGTACGTGTGCATATTGTGTGTGTGGAGTGTTTTGTATGTGGGTGTGTCTGTCTTCTGTGTTTTCACCTTTTTCTTGTTTTTACATGTATAACTTTAAATGTTTTGCGTATAGTCAGTATGTCTCATGTACAGCTGCTTTGTAACAATGAAAATTGTAAAAAGCGCTATATAAATAAAGTGACTTGAATTGTCTTGAGTGTAACCGTTTGTGTTGGTGATGCAGCTGGAGTGAGGATGGTGTACCCTGCCAGCCTGGTGCTGGTGGCTCAGTCTGACATCCCAGTTGTGGCTACAGTGAACTCCTCCAACTCTTCAGGCTCTTACTCCGGAGGTCAGCACTGTCATGTGGTCCACGGAGATACTGCTATCTCTTCAGTTACCCTGACTCCTCCCACCTCACCTGAAGAGGCACAAGCAGGTACCACCACCACCACTACCTTTGAGTACAGGAGGAAATGTGGTTAGTCCACCCAAAAATAAAAAATCTTTTATCATCATTTATTCATGTCATTCCAAATCTGTGAAGAACCTTTGAAGAGCCTTTGTAACTAAACAAAATTGGACCCCATTAGGGTTGCAAGGGTGGAAAATTCCCGGTAAATTTCTGGAAACTTTCCATGGGAACTTCATCTGGGGAATTTTGGAAATATTCCAAGTTTGAAATTTACTAGGAATTTACGGGAATTTATGACAATTATTTAAAAATTTTAGAATTGTATTTTAGCTGAATAAATATTCCTAAATCTGCATGCTTGCTAAAACAAACTATAACCTAGTATATACAATACTGGTCAAAAGTTTGAAAACAATCAAACAAATTTTAAGTTATCATCATTCAAGCCTTCATTTTATTGTTTAAAAATACAAATAGTAATAACAAATACTTTTTATTATTAAAAGAAAAAATGATCACACATTATAAAATATATTAAGTAGCACAAAATTGATGTGTCACTGAAGATGGACGTAATGGGTATGGAAAATTCACCTTTGCCTCACAGAAATACATTATATTTTAAATTATTAAAACGGAAAACTATTCTGTTTTACAATATTACTGTTTTGTTCTGTATTTTTGATCAAATAAAAGCAGGCTTGATGAATAAGAGATTTCTTTCAAAATCATTTAGAACAGTAATGTATCCAAACTTCTGACCAGTAGCCTACTGTACTTCTGTATGATGACAGAAAACTAGCTAGCATAAAGTAGAAGAAAGAGCATCACAGCTTGTGTTAGATAGCCTCATAAATTGTCAATGAAATAGTGCTAGCTTACATTTAACATATCTGATTTACTGGCTAGCTACTGAATAAACACATTTGCTATTTGCTAGTTAAACTTTAATACCATAGATAAAATATATTTAACCTAGTAATATCAAAACTTATTTGAATGGATGTAATCTTCGAACTCTAATGTAGAACTGTGGCTTCAGTATTCCTGTCATAAGTCAGAGTCTGGAAGATGGGGATTTCCCACCCAGGTGACTAAGAGCCTATTTACACCTGGTCACTTCATGCGTTTTCTCTGATCGGATAGCTATCTGATTTATTAAAACCGATGGATTACATAAATGCGTCACAGCTGAACGGATATGAATCCGATCTTCTATTCGAGCGCAAAATGCTAATTTTAACTCTTTATTTCCACCAAATTGAAATGCCAAGCACTGTTGTTTTGATTTATTTACTCTGCAAATGCTGTCGCGTCTAATGAGGCATGAAAAACTCGGATCGTAACGTTTTCTCTTCCAAAGCGGTCGTGAGCTTGTGCCCTCGTGGCATCATGCCTTTGCAAAATAACCAAAAGTCGTGTTCTCCAGGACAGCGAGATCTCAGCGCTCTCACCCTAAACCGCGTCTACGACCACACAACATGTAAACAGCCCCAGCGTGTTGCAATGAGTGTCTGCGTTTCGTGGCGGGTCCATTCCTGGCTATTTTATCGGTTTATTTGCCTCAGGCGCGACTAGCTTGCGAGCAACACACTTCCGTTTGGGAGGAGTAAAGCGCTGACGTATGTGGTTTCAACAACCAGATGCATTTAGACTTGTTCAGTTTTGACTGGAATGCGTCCCAGACCACCTCCTGAAGTGGTTTGAGCAATCGGATTTAAATCCATCTTTTCACGATCGGATAGCTATCCGATAAAAGAAAACGCATGAGTGACCAGGTGTAAATATGCTCTAAGTGATTGTGTGTGGGGGATGGTCTTTTTTAGACAGTTTTTTATTCTCACATAAATATCTGCTCAGTCCGTGTATTTGTTTTTACAATGCTATAATTTGCACAATAGCTTACAGCACATGGTTTTAAACATAAATTGTGTAACATTTATGGACATTTTTTACATTATTTTGTGTGCAGGATTCAAGAAATTATCTGTGTTATGTTATGGAAGAATGCACAGCGCATGTAGGGGGTGTGGTCTCAATAGCCCTGCAGTGTGCTGTGGGGATGTGATTGATAATTGTGCAGGGTAGAAATTCAACTGAAATTGCATTAAATCTGGTTATTTTTACCTAGATTAATCTGCAATATGTTTATTCAACTACATTTAAGTTCCCTGTTATAGGGTAACCTACAATTTGGTAAATTTCCATATATTCCTGTTAATTCCCATATTTTCCCATTAATTCCCATGGAAAGTTTCCAGCCTTGAAAATTCCTGGAATTTTGCAACCCTAGACCCCATTGACTTCCATTGTATTGACACAAAACCACTAAGACATTTATCAAAACATCTTCTTTTGTGTTTCACAGAAAAAAGAGTCAAATACAGGTTTGAATGAAATAAGTGGCAATAAATGATGACAAAATATTTAGGTTTAGGTGAACTATCCCTTTAAAAGCACTTGCACTCTCAAAATGCTGTTGTGCGCCAGACCAAAGGCATTAGCAGTAATGTTTCTTTTATTTATCCCCACAGTCCTGCAGCCTGCCCAGAAGTGGGTGAAATTCTCAGCGATGTGCGGAGCCTTTAGCGTGGACAGCAGCAGTCATCACGGAGGGAAGATCCCTCGCCGACTGGCCAGCCAAATGGTGGAGCGAGTCTGGCACGAGTGCAATATCAACCAAGCCCAGAACAAGTATGAATAAAATCCGCAGCTTGACTTATCATCCATAGCGTATGAGCTGTTAATGAAATATTTATTGAATGAGAACAGAATCGGTTTCAAGTATTTGGTATGGTTTATTTTTACAGGAGGAAGTTCTCAACCATGTCCAATGCAGTATGTGAAGAGGAACCTGACAAAGCTTCTGTTTGGGAATTCATTGAGCCATCTCAAAGGACGCAGTGCAGTTGCTCAAGGTACACCACAGCACTCTTAAATCCACACGTGACATAGTAAACTGAGTCTGTGAACGAATTCGAGCCGGATGGTTAACTTTGAAGCTTTGCTTTTTGCTCCAGGCTTAAAAACCAGAAGCAGCGTGCATGTAGCACCCCAGGGCATCCTCCATCTGCCGGCCAACCTTCTCAGCCCACCACCAAACACAAGATGGTGGAGAAACTGGAAAAGGGGGACAAGCAGCAGAAGAGACCCCAGACGCCCTTCCACCACCGCAGCTCACTGTGTGAAGAGCCGAACCTTGAGCATGGAGATAACGTTCACAGGTTGTGTCTACAAGGCCATGAGGAGAGCCGTTACCCCAACCTCCACCACTCAGACGTCACCTCCAACAAGACCCCGATGCTGCACGGCTCCACCGACGAGATGGCCAGTTCCCCTCAGCCTCCGCCGCTCAGCCCTCATCCTTGCGAGCACGGGGACGAGGCAGCAAGCAGCTTGAAAACTTCTCCTCCTCTTCACCAACACTTCTACCCCCCTTCCTCTGAGCCTTGCCTGGTGCCCCAGAAACCTCCAGATGATTCTCAGCTAGACCCACTTCACCCACCATACATGCCTGCATGCCCAGAATCCCTAGAACCCACCGTGTATGTGGGCTCCGCCATTAACCCCAATCAGGACACGACACATAATCCCTGGAAGTACTTTAAGGTGCCTGGTGGGAGGAACGCGGATTTTCACACGCCTCATCTTCCTGTGGTCACACATTTTGAGGATGGTAACAGAGACCAGGATGGAGTGGTGTCCATTACAGAGTAAGTACATTTTGTGACAGACAAATTGTGTTGTAATTATATGCAAAAAATATGTATTTTCTACTTGTAAGATGTTGTTTTTGTTGGCCTAGACCAGGGGTCGGCAGCCTTTGCGACCAAAAGAGCCATTTTGGACCCTCTCCCACCAAATAAAATTTGTCTGGAAAATATATGTAACCTTTAAGTTACAATAACACAGGTTATGCATGTAAGGTAGTAGTTACCCTGCTGCACCACTAGGTGGCAATATACTGCGATTTTTATTGTATTTAGATGTTAACAATTGATACATTTTTGTCAATGGCAAGAAGTGGGAGTGTTGCAATAGGAGAGTAGCGTTGCAGTGTTGCACGCGCTGCTTTAGTTAGACTTCAGCTTTTTTCTGTGAATTTTTGTTTTGGCTTATGTTTTTACGGCGTTTGTTGAACAGCCAAAAGAGACCACCAACTCACCGCATACCGACATCATGCGTAAAAATTATGAGAAGCGCGCTAGCCAGACAGGATTTAAGCTATGCCGGCTAAAGACCTAAAAGTTTGGTTTAAAGACGAAAAACGTACCAAGCAGAATGTTTTCTCACCATTCTATTTCTAACACACGCACGCATACAATGTTTGGCGCTGTCTCACATCTGTCAAAGCAGAAATAAAACCGCTGCTCTCTGTAAGTTTTTTCTGTCATCTCTGGTCCGGTCGCGCTCATACTGTATGTACATTGCATGCACTTATTTCGTCTATTCGAAGAAATCAGGACAGATGTGGTCAAAAGTGGACAAAATAAACAGATTACTGCAGCGGGTATGTCTCTTTCATCCATTTGTGATCCGATCGACCAAAATGCATCTTAATACCAGGCATAAACAGGGCCTTATAAAGACTGCAGGGAGCCACAGCAGAGGGGCAGAAGAGCCACGGGTTGCCGACCCCTGGCCTAGACAAATTTAATTCTAACAGTTGTCATTTGGTAAGCAGAATAGCTTGCTATTCAAAACATGACCTTGCAACATGACTCCTTGTGAAAGGAGGATTTTTAACTAAAGCTTGACAAATAGGCCGCCCTTTAACATCTTAACTAAACACTGTAAATGGCAAGTTGTGCTCTTAGAGAGAACATTTCTTTGACCTTTTTGCAAGTCGTATTGCTTCTCTGGTTTGTTGTCAACACCAGATGAGTTTCTGAAAAAGTGCTTGCTTTTCACACTGCTGCTTAGTGGAAACTAGTGTACATCTCACAAAAAAATGTTATAAGAAAATCTTCAGTAACTGCGATTGGAAAAATAATCTACATTTATATAGAAAAACCAACAAGTGTATCAGTTGAAATCCCATCTTTTCCTATAACTGGATATATGACTTCCGCAGAACTATGTCCTCCTCAAAGAGACCTCTGAAGGTGGCAGAAGAACGAGTGAAGATGTATGAGCAGAAGAAGAATCAGCATCTCTTCGCAGCGGTGTGTGACAGAGACCCAGAGAGAGAATCTGATCCGTACGCTTTTGTAGAGGGAGACGAGGAGTTCACCTTCACCGATAAAGAGAAAAAGCCTGGAGCCGAGAGGGAGGCGGGGAAGAAAAATAAGGTCAGGCAGTGATGCTCTTAGAACATTATGTCTTGTACCTTGTTTTTGTGTCCTTATTTCTTTGTTAATCATTGATATTATAAAATTTTGTTACTTTCAGAGGGATGATGGCAGTTTGTCATCTGACGGTGAGTATAAGATTCAACTTTTTTGATTTTATAAGTTGTGAGTCAAGGACAGAAAAGATTTCTTGTGTTTTTCATATATTATTATTAATTGGTCATTTTTAGTTTTTTTTTAAGACAACTGCAAAAAAGAAGAAATGCACCGACATATCAGCCATTAATCGGTTCCTAATTCCTTTTGCTTGTTGGCACACAGATGCCCAAGGTTCGGCTGGCAGTAAACCACTTCCAACCACCAGTTTGATCCACGAGACAGACCTAGTGGTGTCCATTAATGACCTGGACAACCTCTTCAACTCAGATGAGGATGACCTCACGGTTCGTACTCGTAACACTGGATTTCCATATCTTAAAACACTGTTACACTGTACAAAGCATTCAAACATTCCTAAATGCAAGTATAAATACACATAATAAGGTGTAGGTGTTATGCTACAAATTGGTAGCATTAACCGCATTCTCTAAGGTCGTAACAGTGATGAATCTGCTGGAAACAGTGGTGTACATCTCTGCGGTTAATTAAGAAACACAGTAGTTGGTTCTTCTCACTTTGTTCTTGGATCTCTTGTCTCCTGCCTCATTAGAAAAACTCTTAGGTGGTCATAAAGTACTTTATTTGCTGAACTCGGGAAATAGTACAGCAATTAAAATTAGCAGCCTGTTTTTGTCTTGCTCCTCACAGCCTGGATCCAAAAGAGCCGCTGGTAGAACAGAGAAGTTTGGTGGGAAAGAAGCTAAACCCGCGGCGCCAGACCCCCTGCCTTGTACGTACCCTACATCACCACCCCTGCAAATTTTGTGTTATATATGTGATCTGTTCTAATAAGTGTTGTTATTGGAAATGTGTGAGCGTGACACTTTACAATGTGTAGGTTCATTGTAATTCATACTGGAATGCTTATGGCGTTACCACTATAGTGGACATGATTCCAAGAACTACATGAGCTAACACGCTGCACAAGATTTTCTTAATGGCAATGCGAGCATCTGTTACCTATTTTCTGTATACGGTGCCAAAATCGTGTTCCTTCAGTGTGCTTGTTTGTTGATCTAGGCTCTGCAGACCTGCACCAGATGTTTCCAACCCCTCCATCACTGGAGCAGCACATCATGGGCTACTCTCCCATGAACATGGGCAGTAAAGAATACGGCAACATGGAGTCGGTAGCCGGGCTGTCTTCGATGGATGGGACGGCCATCGGCAGCAACTTCAAGATGGAGGTGGAGGAGGGTTTCTGTAGTCCCAAACCCTCAGAGATAAGGGTAGAGCTTATTTAACTGCTACAATTTCCCAGAAGTTTCTCTTTGAATTTGCATGGTATGTGACTCGACTGGTTCCACTTGCTCGTTTGCAGGACTACTCGTACGTGTTCAAGGCAGAGTCCTGCCAAGCTTTTATCGGCTGCTCCCTGTATGCCCCGCTGAAGACTCTGCCCAGCCAGTGTCTGCTTCCCATCAAGCTTCCAGAGGAGTGCGTTTACCAGCCCAGCTGGACAGTCGGCAAACTGGAGATGATTCAGCCAATGGCAGCCATGACCTTCCTCAACAAGGACAGGTATGCTAGCCAAGAGTTCTTTTTTCCTTGTGTGGGATGATTCTTCCTCGCTGGTTTTTAGCCTGTTTCTCTGAATGCCTTATTTACTTTTGTACTTAGTTTGCAATGCATGAATACAAAGAGAGTGAATGCTATGCGATAACAAACAAATTACAAGCATTGATTAATTCAAGCTTTCGTTGTCTTGCCTAAAAGGCTTTTAAAAAGATTTATTTGCCTAATTTGGGATGGGATGGGAGTGTATGTAGCAGGTGGTGGTTGAAGTAAGTGGGTCAGGTTTTTAACAAGCACAGAACATCCTTTGCTGTTTGTGGTCCAAGCAGCTGCCAGCCCAAAATAGCCGTTCAATATTAATGATAGTGCAGACTTAATTGAGGTAAATGTCCACAACGTTGATCCATCAGAATTCTTATCTGCATCTGTATTAATATATGAATAAGAGTTTTAGAAGCAAATTTTTAAAGCTAAGTTTTCTTTTACTAGTCATTTTTCACTTATAATATATATATTATATACTTCTGTCCTATTTTTCTAATGCATTGGTGTTTTTAAGCGTGACGTACATATCCAAATACTTATTGGGTCCACTATATCTGACGGTTTCTCTTCTTCGACAGTAACGTCCCTAGTGTCGGAAGCGCAGTTGAGCAGGACCAAAGCTGCACCCCTCATACACAAAACACCTTCATGTCCAACAGCGCCCCACCCAGCAACAGCGGCGCCGGCATCCTGCCCTCCCCCGCCACCCCTCGATTCTCTGCCCCAACACCACGGACGCCCCGGACCCCTCGTACCCCCAGAGGCCCCGCCAGCGTCCAGGGCTCACTTAAATACGAGAACTCCGACCTCTATTCGCCCGCCTCTACGCCCTCAACCTGCAGACCCCTAAACTCTGTGGAACCCGCCACAGTGCCCTCCATCCCGGAAGCGCACAGCCTGTACGTCACCCTGATCCTCTCCGAGTCGGTCATGAACCTCTTCAAGGACTGTAACTTTGACAGCTGTTGCATTTGCGTCTGTAACATGAACATCACAGGAGCCGACGTGGGCGTCTACATCAGCGATCCCAACATGGATTCGCAATACTCCAGCATGGAAGCATGCTCCTGCGGCTTTAGCGCTGTTATGAACCGTCGCTATGGCAACGGCTCTGGGCTATTCCTGGAGGATGAGCTGGACATCGTGGGGCGGGGTTCGGACGCCGGACGGGATGCGGAGAATCACTTCGAGGCTGTGCGATCAGCCTCACTTCATAAAGGGGCGGCCCTTAAAGAGCAGGTTCCGGATGATCTCGTCCTTTTGCTGAAGGATCTGTGCACTAACCCTTTCTCCCCCATCATCAGACCTGATCATCTAAGCACCAGCCACAAGCTCCCCATGCGTCTGGAGGAGAGGGACTATTATAGCGACTGCTACCTGGCTCTAGAGCACGGCAGGCAGTTCATGGACAACATGTCTGGAGGGAAGGTCGATGAGAAGCTGGTCAAGAGCACTAGTTTACATCAGTGGGCCAAACGTGGCGGTAAGACTACTTCTCATGTTGACTTTAACATTTTCATGTTTAATGATTTAAGTATATATTGTGGAACACAAAAGAAGATATTTTGAGAAATGTCTCTGTGGTTTTGTGTCCGTACAATGGATGTCAATGGGGGCCCATGATGTTCGGTTACCAACTTTCTTAAAAATATCTTCTTTTGTGTTCTGCAGAAGAAAGTCACACAGGTTTGAAATGACATGAGGGATAATAAATTATCGGTCTGGTTCTACCTATAAACCAACTGCATTTCACTGTTTTGCAGTGATAAATCTGTTTGACGAAAGATCTCTCCACAACGTTTGCAATCACGTTAATCTTGTTGTTCTTTCAGCTTTCGATATGAGCATGCTGTTCTCCCAAGATGTGCTCAGGATGCTGTTGTCACTGCAACCTGTATTACAAGATGCCATTCAGAAGAAGAGGTCTGTGCGTTCTTGGGGGGTCCAGGGCCCCCTCACCTGGCAGCAGTTCCACAAGATGGCTGGCAGGGGGTCTTACGGTAAGCATAAATAGACATACTTTGCATACTTTGTCGTTATTTGCCTATGATCGTTTTTGCTGACTATTTGAACAATTCTCATGTCCCAGGGACGGACGAATCTCCAGAGCCTCTTCCCATCCCTACCTTACTGGTGGGTTACGAGTATGATTTTGTGGTGATGTCGCCTTTCGCTCTGCCTTACTGGGAGAAGCTTCTGCTGGACCCGTACAGCTCCCAGCGGGACATCGGATATATGGTGGTGTGTCCTGACAATGAGGCTTTGCTGAATGGAGCCAGGACATTCTTCAGAGACTTGACTGCTGTGTATGAGGTTAGGACACACTGATAAACTGGTTTCTCTCAACTCACACTTGGTGTCATTTGCTAACATCATGTATTTGTGCATACAAACAGAAATCATTGCTTGAGAGATATTTATTGTTTTGCAGTCCTGTCGACTCGGTCAGCACAGGCCCATCTCCAAGATATATGCCGATGGCATCGTTACCGTGAACGATACTGCATCGAAACCTCTGACAGATCAGCCTCTCAATGACTGGCTCCCAAAAATCGTCAACAGCAGCAGCGAAGCCTTCACCAAGCTCAGACTCTACTCTCAAGTGTGCCGGAACGATTTGGGTATGTTTCGAGGACTAAGCTAATTTCTGTCCTCCGGTGTCATGCAAACAAGTAAATGGATTGAAGTTTGCCGTACGATTCTGTAATTATTTCTTCTTCTTTTTAGCTTCACATCTGGCAGGCCAGTCTTTAGACAGCTCACTGCTAACTCAGCGAAACCCTAACAGCTCCTGCAACCCCAACGCAGCTGCTCAGAACAGCACAGCCCCCTCCACCGCCCCCTCCACCAACAGCACCTCCAACACAAACAACAGTACCACCACATCCTCCTCCTCTTCGTGCTCTCAGGGCATCGGCATCTTGCCGTCTGTCAAACCCAATTCCATCCCTCCCTTTGGGGCTCAGGGCTTGCAGTCCAGCCAGCAGAGCAGCGCTCAGAACGCAGGGCCTCTAGGAGATGGAACATCAACCGCCGGCCAACCTCAGGTCCAGTCTGAGCCTGCTGAGAGGTACAGCAGTTTTAATTTGAAAAATGTAAACTCATTTATGTAAATACCCTGAATATTAACAGCATATACAGTAACATAACATAAATTTGATCTATCGCTCACACCTGATCTTAGTCCATTGAGCTATTTTCTTCCTCGTGATTTGTTTACAGCACGATGGAACGAGAGAAGGTGGGTGTGCCGACTGATGGAGACTCCCATGCCGTCACCTACCCTCCTTCCATAGTGATCTACATAGTAAACCCCTTCAGTTACGAGGACACAGGAACCAGTTCCAGCATTTGGACCCTGGGGCTCCTCCGCTGTTATTTAGAAATGCTTCAGTCGCTCCCTCCTCACATCAGGAATGCCATTTATGTGCAAGTAAGTCATTATTTTGGTAGTTTTACATAGAAAATTAAAGTTTTGCTTGGTTCTTAACATCCTCCATTTGTCTTGTACCAGATAATACCCAGCCAGTTCTTGCTGCAGCCGGTCTGGAGTGAGGAGCGCCACATCTACGCGCAACATCTGAAGTCTTTGGCTTTCTCGGTTTACACTCAGTGCAGACGCCGTCTGCCGACCTCTACTAATGTCAAAACGCTAACAGGCTTCGGCCCCGGCCTGGCCATTGACACTGCACTACAAAGACCAGAGGTATAGTGAGATATTCATAACTAGGGATTCATTACGACATCATGGCATCTTGATGATGAGGCAATTAATGTGAGAAGTTGATGTCCGACAGTCACAAAAATTACTGCATGAGAAAATGACTGCAGGAGACTGTTGTCTTTATAAACAAATAAACAAAAGTGAATACAACTTTCTGAAATACCTGATTCTGATTGGTCAATCGCTGCATAAATCTAAAAACATGACTACAGGTCATCTTTTACATATTTAACTGTAGAATATTGTAGGATTTACCAGTTGTAATCACGCATCCCAGTGACCTCTTGATTATCCTTCTTCAGAGACCAGAGTGTTTACATCTCTACGCGCCGCCGTTCGTTCTGGCTCCGGTGAAAGATAAGCAGACCGAGTTGGGCGAGACTTTCGGCGAGGCTGCGCAGAAATACAACGTGCTGTTTGTTGCCTACTGCTTGTCACATGACCAGCGATGGCTCTTGGCCTCATGCACCGACCAGTATGGAGAACTGCTGGAAACTTGCATCATCAGCATTGACGTACCTAACAGGTAAGAACTTGAAATAGTTTTTGAGTTTTTTGGGTTTGCTCAAGCTCAGACCTCCATGTGCCCATGTGTGACTGTTTGTTTTCACACAGAGCTCGGAGGAAAAAGGGTTCTGCACGACGACTGGGCCTTCAGAAACTTTGGGAGTGGTGTCTCGGGCTTGTGCAGATGACCTCACTGCCGTGGCGTATTGTGATTGGCCGGCTTGGAAGGATAGGTCACGGGGAGTTACGTGGTAAGTTTGGTTTCGAGTTTTATGATTTGAACGATTTTGGGATCTTGCCTATGGATCTAAATTCTGGTTTTGCCCCAATCAGATTGGAGTATTTTGGTGACTAGGCAGAACTTGCAGTCTCTCAGCAGACGACTGAAGGAAATGTGTAGGATGTGCGGTATCTCCGCCGCTGACAGTCCCAGCATCCTCAGTACCTGTCTAGTCGCCATGGAGCCCCAGGCTTCTTTTGTCATCATGCCAGGTAATTCATCGGGATTGATTATGTTGCCTTCAAAAATACGTTGAGGTTGTGATGTGCAGTCAATAGACAGCAAGGAAGTTATGGAAGTTATGTTTCCAAACAAACAATTACCATCTTTTCTGTCTTTTCTCTACAGACTCGGTGTCCACAGGCTCCGTGTTTGGTCGCAGCACAACCCTGAACATGCAGACGTCTCAGTTAAACACTCCTCAGGACACCTCCTGCACTCACATCCTGGTGTTCCCCACGTCTGCTGGGCTCCAGGCCTTCAATCCCAGCAACGGTTAGTCATTCTCAAAACATCTCATGCAGATCAATCTTCCGTCTATATTGACTGAAATGTGTAATAGCTTCTAATAGATCAAATAATCTCACATTTTTGTTTTCAGATGTTCAGATGGATGGGCTCCTGGATGATCTGCTGTCAGACAACGACCTGGTTGATCCTGACCTCATCAACATAATGCGTAATTCACCCAGCACCTCCCCAGTGCATTCACCAGGCTCACACTACCACCACGGAGGAGATGGAAGCAAGGTAAAACCATCTGTCCTCTTGCAAACTATTGTTTGATCTGATGTCGGTGTGCAGAGATGATCAGGATGTTTTAACAAACAGCAATATTTTTTTAAATGTTAAGTGATGAGAAAAATTCACTCTTTGTCCCATGCGCAGGGTCAGAGCACAGACAGGATGGAGTCTCACGATGAGTCTCCCAACATCCTGCAGCAGCCCATGGCTCTGGGATACTTGGTCTCCACGGCTAAAGCTGGTCCACTGCCTGACTGGTTCTGGTCCTCCTGTCCGCAAGCAAAAAACCAATGTCCTCTGTTTCTGAAGGTGAGCTTTCAAGTAAACATCCTCTCCAGAATATGATGTCCCTCCAGAGAGATTACATTTCGGCTAGTATTGTGAATTGTGTTTTGGACAATAAAGCTAATGTGATCACTGCAGAGGTCGTATCTAATGAACGTGTCCCTCTGTCTTCCTCTCAGGCTTCTCTGCACCTTAATGTTTCATCAGTGCAGTCAGATGAGCTGCTGCACAGTAAACACACTCACCCTTTGGACTCCAGTCATACCTCAGACGTGCTCAGGTATCAACCAGATCCATTTAAATCTTTTCTCAGCTCTACACCTTGATCGTGTTAGCTAAACCGTATTTGATGTTGAATGATACGGCAGCTGACACATCACAGCAAACATCTGTCCATTGTTTTCACAGATTTGTGCTGGAGCAGTACAACGCCCTGTCATGGCTGACCTGTGACCCAGCAACTCAGGACCGGCGCTCTTGTCTGCCTGTGCACTTCGTTGTGCTCAACCAAATGTACAATTTCATTATGAACATGCTCTAACAAACAAGGGTTCTGCACAAACGCTGCCTGTTGGATTTTCACAACAGAGAGACCACATTACTGCACTGCCGCCACAGGCCTCCAAGCTGTGGACACGGCTGGACAAACCAACCAATCGTACAGCGCACTTATGGCAACGCCAGGCTGCCCAGTTTATGCCAAGTGTCCATCTCACAACAACTGGAGGACGAGGAACTAGTGCATCAGAATGAACTTAAACGTCCCCGTTCAAAGACTGAACGTGCAGTTCAGGTCGGGTTTTATCCAGTTGAAATGCCTGCGTATATCTTATTTATTGTAACTTTTTAAATGTGTAATTTCTTAAGCTTTTATATTATATAAATGCGGGAAGGCATGTATTACCTTTCCTAATGAAATGAAAATGGTTTGTCATGTATGTAATTGTCTTACTTACAGAACCGACAAGTGAATTTGCTGTAGGTTTGCTTTTAGAGGAATATTTAGAGAAATATTTTCTCCACGATTTTTACTGTCACAGTGTACAGATGAAGTATACATGAGATCATGTTCTTACCTTTGTGTGGTGGGGACTTTTAAGGCTGTAGCTACAGAATTACTGTACAGCGATTTAATGTGTTCAAATAAGAGGACAAGAGGTACATTGTCGGAATATATATTTTATATCACAGATTTAGAGAGTTGTGTGTGTGTGTATATATATATATAAATGTGTACATACAATCGTGTGCCGCTATGGATGGTGCAGCCGATGTTTTAGGAATAAAGTGTGTAAAACTTGAAACCTGTACTCGTCATGACACAACTTGCTTGATTTTGAGCAAATAACCAGTGGAAAAAAATGAGCCACCATATTGCAGGAGGTTTCATCATATTCTCAAGGTGTGATAAGCCCTCGAGGGAGATGTTGCTGTGCATTTATTCTGCTCAAGACTCTGTGAAATGGCATGCTGCTCTTCTCATCAGGCTTGTGCTTCCGGCTTCTTTGCATATCTGATCATTTCTTTGACGGAGCTGAAGTTGGATGAACAACATTAGCACTTGAACTGTGCTGATAGCATTGTTATTGTTCATTGAGGTCCCTCCTATTATCACTATAACTGACATTGCCCCTGGAGATATGTCATTTATTTCTCCTTCCGTTGTTGTTTCTGTCAACAGCACACAGTCACTACTGCTAGTTCACGTAACTTGGTAGCGCTCGCGGGTAAAATACCTCCATCTTGATAAGTTTCAAAATATTTTGATTTGGCTATTTTTAATTGTTAAGGAAGATGTTCCTATAGGCGTTTGTTTGTAAATATATTTTCAAGCGATTTGCACTTATGCTGGGAACACCTCGGATTTAGGATATTTCCCTCCTCAACCCGAAAGTAATTTTTGTAACGGCGCTTTTTTAATGTTATTTTTTATGTTTTAATATAACTGATTACTTCATTAGTATTAATATTTTGCTATTACTAAATGCTTTTGAAGTTACATATTCCAGTCCTTATTTTTGGGTTCGAGGGGGGAAATATCCGAGGTGTCTGGAACGCGGCATGAATTCCAAAAAAAGGATCATGGTAACCATCGTTTCCGGCCAAAGTAGTTCGCTAATTTGATATTATTTGAAATTATAAAACTATATTTTAATAACTATATATTTACAGTAATATTTATCGGCTAAAGTTAACTATAGTTACTATGTGACATAATAGCAAATAAAAATATTAATTTTCTCAAGGGAACTTAAAATGTCCAATTCAATGGTATATATATATATATATATATAGGCTACTGTAAATACAATGGTAACCTCTGTCGTGATTTTCTACCAGTGTAACCAAATGTATGTTGCCAGCAGGTGGAGCTGTTGTGCTTTCATTAATGGCGTACCCGAAGCACGTATCCTACTCAGTCCCATGAAGGTATTACACGTTTTTATTTACATTTCTTGTGTGTTTTTTAATACATATCAACCTACTTTTTGTTTATTTTCACATTCATATTTTAATAACCACTTTTGCACTCAAACTGTCCTTCGACATCTTTAATGGCCGTGTCATTTTCTGATTTCATCAGTCGAGTGCACCATTTTCTAACGGACTTCTGACAATTGAGACGACCCGAGAGGACGCCGGATATCGACGCCATGTTGCTCACACATCCAGAACCGCTTGAACAAAACCTGGTAGGCCCTTAATAGCCAAGTTCAAGGCCTTGTTTCAGACCCAGGGGGAAATTACCTTCAGCTCTTCACCATGCCAGATTGAACCGATAGCAGTGAAGGAGTAATCGGACTCCAATAATTGCCTGTCGAGCCTGACATTTGAAGTTAGGCTAACGGTTACGTTAGCTAGGAAATGGGTCTCCCAGACCACTGGATAACAAAGTCATCATTATCTGCGCGTAATGCACTTGTACAAGGTTCGCGAGGGAACCTGTGAGGCACTTTGTAAATGAAGTACTAAATGCGATGGTAATGACTTCTATTACACAGAGGAAACATCTGGCAGTCAAAGTTAATCTCCATATTTAGTGTCTTTATGAATGTATCTGAATATCCACTCGAGCGACGTCTTCTCTTTTACCTCATCCGTCGCGCAAATTGAAAGCGCACTCGAGGTGTAATTTTGCCGTCGTTCAGCCCTCGCGCGTCAGCCGAAGAAAGTGTTTTCCTCACCCTGAGCCATTGACATAACATCTGGGTTGGCATCGAATTGAGTAGCGACGTCTGAATAGCTGTATCTGTCTATCGTATTTCAACCCCATGTGACCTGGTGTTAAGTGTCTCAGGAAATTGCTCTGTCTCTCCACATCAGTCAAGCCTAATGCTGGCATCATATTGCTGATGGAAAATGAATGGCAATAAAAGAGGAGAGAGGCGGAGAGCTGTAGAGGGCGAACGGGAAGCTGGGCCTTTATTGAGGGTCTCGGGTGATGTGACCTGGCACAGCGACCGCCGCCTCAGTCCTCCCTTGAAAGCTGATATTAGACTAATGACTGCCAGGCAGGAACATGGGAATTTAATTAATTGCCTACAAATTTCTTGGGAGAGTAGATATAAAGATAGACAGGCTTAATATAATGAACGTGCCCGGGGCAGCGCCAGAGGAGGGACAGTTCTAATCGCTTTACTATCTGCGATTGCAGTCGCTTGCTGAAGGGAGAGAGGTTACTAGACTAACCCTTACTAAAAGTATGCAAATGCGAACATTCTCGTATGATCTGCTTTGCATCTGAGCAGACCCAAATGCTATTTGCTCCTCGCCGAAAAATGGGGGACACAGAAGACTTTTCCTCATCTGTGACACAGAAGTGAAATGTCATTCAGTTCTGTATGGAGGGGACTCATTGGTGCAGATGAAAGGGACAGGAAAACGTGATTAACTCTGTTTCATGTGATCATAATGTAGCTGTCTGTCAAATCAACGCACAATTACATGGTTGGGACTCCTGAGAGGAGGCAGGTGGTCCATTCGGATTGCCAACACGCTTGACAGTGGCCATTGTGCGTTGGATTTGAAAGATATCCATCAGCTTTGAGATACAAATGAGGAAATTGCTAGAAACACGTATTTATGCCCGCTTTCATCTGCGACACTTGCACACCCCTCACTCAGTTTCTCAAAAGGAAAGTATATGCTGTAAGACCAGGCAGCGGCAAATGCGGTTGCTTTATGCTGTAATATGATGTTTTGTGAGCTACTTCCCAGTGGTGGAAAAAAGACGTTCCAGTAAATGGGAACTATTACAGTCAGATTAACGATTTTTGTCAGAAGGGATGCTATATGATATCCATTTATGTATGACCTCTGCTCTTCTTATCGTGAAAATGTGTCTTCTATTCGCTTATGAAAAAAGATTATACTGTCACGTTTTTCAAAAGTTCTGCAATATAGCACAATCTTGTTTTTTTTCCATTTGGATTATAATATGAACAAATAAGGACAACACAGACAAATCCAGGACAAGGTTTAAAATAAACTAGAATATGTCCAGATCTGACATATACATGGGATAATTTAAACCCAATAGTAGGGTTTGTCCATGTTTTACCCAGTATTTTTTGTAGCTAGTGTAGTCTGTTTTACCAGCCACCTCAGAGCAGGTGGTGGGGGAAGAGCAGCCCATTAACCCCAGATTGGTTTTAGCAGATTAGGCAGGTCAGAAAGAGTGGAATTAGCTTCCCCAAGAGAACATCTGATCACAAGCTTCATCCAATTACCGCCTTATGTCTCATCAGATGAGATCCACGGCTAAACAGATACACTTTGAGGGTGTAGGCTGACCCAAGGTGTTGTAATGAGTCAAAACTAAGACTGGTGGATGACAAACCTGGAAATTTTGGACACGTTTTAACAGTTTTTGACGTGTGGTTTAGCCTTTGTGAAACTGTGAAACGTTACGAAAATACAGAAATGTTGTATTGGCATTGAATTGTAGATTCATGTGGAACACGGCTATTTTTATTTCTATTGATTCGTGAGGGCCCTATTATATAGATCATTCTGAGAGGAGGATTCGGTCTTTATGATAGATGTCAATTTGGACTGTAATGTGGTCTCATCTGGATTGAATTGTCAGTCAATATGTGGATGATGTTGCATGTTTTTAGGAAACACCATCTGCTCACGCTGAGAGCTGAAAGGAGAAAATTTCACGCTTGCTTGGGATGATTCTCCGCTAGAGAATGTGCTTGAAATATCTGATCTGATGTTCAACCATACTTGCATACAAAAAGAAAGAATTGTTTTTGGAAACACATGTCAGATACTTGCCCTTCACCACAATAAAAAAACAGCGAATTTTAGTGTCACATTTTTATGAGTAATGTCCTACCCACTCAGACTAGGTAAAAATGTGAGACGACCTTTTCAATAAAAAAAATCTCCAGAGCTGCAATATGACCCACAGATGAATTGCGGTTTGCTGTAATCTGACCAAATGTATTTGATAGACAGTGTGTGTGCGGGTTGTCTGTCCTGTTCTGTCTCTCATTGGTTGAGATAATGTTTTATCAGGTAACTGTCAGGCGTGAATCTTGAGCATTAATGTTATCTGAGACAGCGGTTTATTTCCTCCCCCGTTCGGCTTCACCTTGAGCTGACAAGCTAGCCGCCGAACCTCTGTGAAATCTTTTGATGGTCGTCCCTCGGAGAGAGGTGAAATGAAAAAGTTGCTCGCTTGAAACGGCCCTGATAAGACCTAATCAGCCGTCTTGGCGACTTCCATTTAGCGCGCGCTGTAACAAATCATCTGTCACTAAGCCTGTGTGCCGCTCGTGTCAGTCTCCATATTCCTCTACTGAACACATCATTTCTCCGCCAGCGCTGGATTCATATCCCTCGTGAACCCCTCCTGACAGGTTTGTTATCAGTCGGCCTGGCTGGCAAACCCCAGGGAGATGGAGCGTAGCTATTAAAGGACGGGAAACGGAGTGTGTAAATGTCAAGTAAGCTGTCATCAGTGGATTGCATTCCTTCCATGGAAGTCAAAAGACATCGGCTCGTATTCGCAGCGATAAACACCGTGACAGTTTTCACCTGTCGAGAATAATTTGCAGACTCCATTTTGCCTCCCTGATGAAATCGCACAGACAGACAAGAATGGAGGTTTTGTTTTTGAAGGACGGCACGCTCGTCTTGAGATAAAATTTTGCGCCCCAATAACAGACTTCAAGAACATATGGAGTTAAATTGGTGTAGCAACCATGACCACCAGCAATGGAAAGTCTTTAGTGTGTCACCATTGTCTTCATCTCTCAGTGAGAAGCGTGAGGTAATAAAGCCTTGCTTTCCACTACATTGAGCACGAGGAGCCCCTGCCACCTGCCATTAAGCTGATGGATGAAGCTTGCTGATTCCTGGCCTGGCATCTGCAGTGTTGCCGTGCAAAAAGGGCCAGAGATTAGGGTCAGTTGTTTAATGCGAGTCACACACACCTCTGCCCAAGGGTGTAACTTTGGTTTGAGAAGTGGGGGGACACAGAATGGGGGAATTTGAATCCTATCACAAATTCAAAATACCTATGTTTTGCGTTGTTTTTGATTGTTTAAATTGATTAAACCATGAAACCAAAAGATGTTTTTATTGTGTAGCAAAAGTTGATGTTCATGAAGGGGGAAAATGCGAATATTGACTGAGAAATGTAGGAAAACCTGAAAAACTAAACCTGAATCTGCGGTCGGAAGGAGACGAGCCGGATGACTTTCTACAATGCTTAACGAGGTTTAACATACCTAAACAACGACCAGGGAAGCCCACGTTTCTGTCAAGCCTTGTCATAAACACTAATTGCTGTTAAAAGAACGAGTCCTTGTCAAACGAAAAAAGTAATAAATCACGCATCGCGTTTTGTCCCCATAGAAGTCCATTATAAGGAAACCGCTTAATAGCCTAAAACAACGACCACGTAAAAACAAATTTGTATTAAATTCAAATCAAAATCACGTGATTGAAAACAATCATTCAGTGATCTATTTTTAGTGTGCACGCGATGCGCGCATCGACGCAGGCAGACTCTCTGTGCCCAGCTCGGTCCTAGTACTTCTCCGTGGCGATGACGGCGTGTGGTTAAAAAATCATTACAAACAAATTTGAAAGTGAGGGGGACACGAACAAGATTTTGAAAAGTGAGGGGAACATGTCCCCCTGTCCCCAGTGGAAATTACGCCCCTGCCTCTGACTAATTCCCCTTTAGACCACTTTGACCAACAACTAATTCCAAAGGCTTGCTAAAAGAAGACATGTAATGAAAGCAAAAGGACCTTTAAGAAAAACATTTTCTTTTTATACAAACACAGTGGTCCCTAAAACTACTTTGATACTTTTGTACACATAAGTTATATCTTTGAAACACAGTTCATGTCATTTAAAACAATATATCAAGTCAAGATAATTTACAAACAAATGGTCACAAAACTTTCCTCAGATGTTTTGTTAATATACAGGCATTGGAAAAAATGAGACCACTCCAGTTTTGCCTTTGATCAGTATTTCTACATGTATTTTTGCACTTCCAGTTCAGTGTTGAATTCCAATGGAAACAAACCTCAGGAATGACATAAAAAGTCACCCAACAGCAATGTGAAAGACTGAGAGAATCCAAAGACGCATGAAGGCTATGAATAAAAATCAGGCTTATTTCTTTAAATATAAATTTTTTACCTGATCCTAAAATACATTTAAAACATTACTGTGTTGTTTGAACATGAGTATGAATAGTTTTCTTTAGAGATGCACTGATATATCGGCCAAAAATCGGTATCGGTCGATAAATGCAATTTTTCACTCTATCGGCACCGATAGTTTAAAAACAGCTGATGATCTGGGCGGATATATCCTGTCAATCAAAAGTGCAATGAATTTATTCTCTGTATATAGAAATCATAAACATCACCAGTTTGCTGAATTATATGAATAAATAACAATTAACAATTAATCTCTAGTTTTCAAACATTGTCAGTAGTTCACAAAAGAAACAAATGATAATTTATGCACACACCTCTATATAGTAAATTCAGAAAAACTAAACGAATATTCTCAACTTTATTTATATAGCACTTTTTACAGATTTCATTGTTACAAAGCAGCTGTACACGAGACATATTGACTATAAGCAAAACAATTAAAGTTATACCTGTAAAAACAAGAAAAAGGTGAAAACACAGAAGACAGACAAACCCACATACAAAACACTCCACACACACAATATGCACACGTACTAACACACACAGACACACACACGGATGCAGACACACACACGGACGCACACACACACAGACAAGCACGCACGCAGACACGCACAGTGAAAGCAATTGCAAAATAAAATAATTGAAAATAATTGTAATTTCTCCTTAGGGGCGCTGTAGTTAGTTTGTTCAGCGGGTTTCACTGTTCAGCGGGTGATATCCAGAATCTGAAGTTGCTGACGATTTATTTTTTGTTAATTTAGCCACTGTGTTAAATAAAAACCTAGGGTTGCGCTGGTTTTCTTCTATTAGTGATGAAAAGTAGGCGGATCTAAACGTTTTTAGGGCTTTCCTGTATTTTCGAATACTATCCTTCCATGCTGTATGAAATACCTCTAATTTAGTTTTCTTAAAGTTGCGCTCCATTTTTCGGGCCGCTTTCTTTAGTTTAGAGCCTGAGTGTGTTCATTATACCACGGTGTTGGGACTGCCATTTTGAATCTTCTTTAAACGCAGAGGAGCAACTGTGTCTAGCATTTCCGAGAAGGTGGAGTTAAAATTTTCAATGGTAATGTCAAGATCTTCAACGTTATTTCTCATGTTAGAGATTTGAGACAATTTAGGCAGATTATCGAGAAACACATCTTTGGTAGTTGAAGTTCTTGTTCTACCATATTTGTAACAAGGAGTTTGATTTGCAGCCGTAGGCCAGTGAAGCAAACATAATACCAGATAATGATCCGAAATGTCTTCACTCTGCTGAAGGATTTTAACATCGTCCACATTTATACCGTAAAACAGTTTTAAATCTAAAGTATGATTACGAAGGTGAGTGGGTCCTGACACATGTTGACTAACACCTATGGAATTAAGAGTGTCTTTGAAAGCCATTCCTAAGGCATCTGTATCGTTATCTACATGGATGTTAAAGTCACCAACGACAAGGACTCTATCTGCGGCCAGTACTAGTTCTGATAAGAACCCACCAAATTCTTTAATAAAATCTATGTGGTGCCCTGGAGGCTTATATACAATAGCTAGAATACATTTAAAAAATGTCTTATCCTTAGTATTAGGTGTTGATACATGAAGTACCATGACTTTAAAAGAATTGTATTTAGAGTTAGACTTCTGGGAAATGCTAAAAGAGTTATTGTAAAGTGCTGCGACACCTCCCCCTCTGCCTTTTAGACGAGGCTCATGTTTATAATAATAATCTTGGGGGACAGATTCATTTAAAGTGATATAATCATCTGGTTTTAGCCATGTTTCTGTCAAACAGAGCATGTCTATTTTATGATCTGTTATCATATCGTTAACAAAAAAACGATAGATCTAATATTTAGCAATCCGAGTCGTAACAGTTGATTATCTGTATTTTGTTCATGTTTAATTTGTTTAACGTTTATTAAATTACTTTCAAGAGGTTTACGCATTATTTTATGTTTGCTAATCCGGGAACAGACACAGTCTCTATTTTATGATGTTTGGGAGAAGGGATTATTACATGTTGTACATTTTGTGTATTCTGCGACGTGATACTGCAAGCAGACAGTTGGTTAAGCCATACTGTCTGCTCCCTGACCTGGGCCCCAGTGAGTCAAGTTTTAGCATTATTAAGACTTTGTGCCATATTTCTAGACAGGATGGAAGCCCCAGCCCAGGAGGGATGGAGACATTCTCGTTTCAACAGGTCAGGTCTGCCCTCAAAACTCTTACAGTTATTTATAAAAACTATATCATTCTGCAGGCACCACTCAGACAACCAGCCATTTAGTGATGATAATCTTCTATAAACCTCATCACCACGATAAGCAGTGAGGGGGCCAGAGAATATCACAGTGTCTGACATTGTGCTTGCGAGCTCACACACCTCTTTAATATTATCTTTTGTGATCTCCGATTGACGGAGTCAACCATCATTTGTGCCGACGTGAATAATAATCTTACTGAATTAGCCTTAGCCAGCACATTTAAATTTGACTTGCTCTCAGGCGCTCTGGCTCCCGGTAAACATTTGACTATGGTGGCTGGTGCCTCTGTGTTAACGTTCCGAACAATAGAATCACTGATAACTAGGGCACTTTCAGCAGGTTTTGTCCTGCGACTACGCCATCTCACAGTAAAGTTTCCCAGCTGCGGGGGATTTTCAACCGGAACCGAGCTGTGTGCGCTAACGTTGCTCACATCCAAAGTGTTTTCTATGGTCCTTACACTCTTACTATCCTCAGATAAAGATTGGATGCGAGACTCTAATTCTAAGATCTTCTCTGTCAGCCTAACTATTTCCCTGCAATTATTGCATATAAAACCCTCGCAGCTGACAGAGAAGGCTAAGCTAAACATATGACATGAGGTGCAAGTAACAATAATAGGAATAGAAGCCATAACTCACTGGGTTTGAAGAGCAATTCCGACTTACCAAGGTTGCTCGATGAATCGTAGTATATACACTTAAAAAGAGAAACAGTTAGCACGCAAGACAAACTAGAGGCAAGATGATATTCCACAGTGTAAACAGAAAGCAAGCTAACACGCTAATGCTATGCTAACGGCGTTAAGTTAACTATCAATTTTGGTTTAGAATCTTCAAGTAAATAACAAGAACAGGGTTATTGAGATATCAGAATAAGTTAGCAACGACAGTGATAAGTAACGATAATAAAATACACTAATAGTAAAACGCAGTACAAGTGCAGGGATACAAACAAACTGCCGGCAGCGATGCAGACACTAATATTAGCGTGGTATTTTTTGACGGCTATATATACCTAACCTAATTTGTAATGTTAGTCTTCAAAAGTGTGTATGTGCAATATAACCTTTAAATAAATAAACACTTGATTTGATAATATATCTTGTTACACCATGCAAAGACATTCATACAGTTTGTGTGCAGTTTAAATGTCTGTATATGTTTGGGGACACTATATACTATATACTGTATCATATACAAACTACACAAAGAGTGTGAAAGTAGCTGTCATCCATAAACAAACTGTTTCTAATTTTACTACTAAACACACCAACTTTCTAAAGTAAGTACCTGATAGCACGTCTTTTACTACATTCTGTGCTGTCTCGCTTTATAATGCAATGTGAGCGCAGTGATGGGACTGCCAGATGGTAAAGCATCCCAAGGACGTTAGTGAAGCCAAGACTCATGCCGAGGCATCACAGAATACAATTTGTTTCATTGTAACAGCATGCCAAGGCAGACTCAGCGGTGGGCCGGTGGGGTCTGTGTTGTCATATGTATGCAAGAACCGAATAAAATGAAGCTTCATCATAAATAAAGTCCCTTTCATATTATACATTTAGCTTCTTTTCGACAATAGCTAAATGGAAATTGAAGCAAGGTCATCTTAGGGAGGTCGCTTTACATCTCACTATGAAGATTTACCACAATGGTAAATTTTGTTTCATTCCTGTGCTGTTAACTTGGAGCAAAGCTTCTGAGCCGCTACACAAAGAATGTAACTAAGTGAGCGCCAGCAAAAATATCTTGTTTGTCCCCTCACCGCCATCATTTTCCCATCCGTGTAACGGAGAACAGCTTCATAGCAGGGGAGCGGTTACCCACAACAACCCAATTGATTCTTTCCGGTCAGAAAAAGCATTCTGCGCTGGCAGTGTTTTCCTGATCTGTTTCTGCTCTCTCCATAATGTATGAGCTGCCGGAGAAGCCCTTTATTAGTCTCCGTTGGGCTGGCTGGGCAGGCTGGAGATGGCTCCCGGGGCGGTGCTGGACAGAGCTGTAAATTGGATGGCCTGCCCCTGCTGAGCCAGCAGCCAAGTCTGCGTGTGTGAATTAGGGAGTGTGTGCCAGAGAGCAGACTGCGGTGTTTGAGCTCTGTAGGGAAGCTCATGGCTGTCAATTACTCCGCGCCGATGGAGCCCCAGCGCTGGCACGGCGATGGACCGGTCCACCACTGCCATCATTACCAGCTCCAGTGGACTCTCAACCCTCCGCCATATGCGCCCACTCAGGGGTCTCCGTCTGTTCGGCGTGGCAGGGATCAGGGATGAAGAAGTAAATGGACCTTGAAATTGATATTGGGTGGTAGAACTCACAAGCTCCTTTTATTCCCTTCCCAACATCCACAGGCGAAATTCGAAACTAATTTATGTAGGATTTTCGTCATTTCTTGTATGGAAATAGCAGCCTGTTATTACAGTAAATGATGCATGACAATGGACACTATTCATCAGCCGCTTGTTTCTCCTCGGTTATAAATTAGCAGGGGATTCATCTCGCAAAGGTGGAGAGAATGCACTGTACACCTTTAACAACCTGATCTGTTGCGTCACAAGAGATTTTTTAAATTTAATGCTTGCATATATAATAATATATACTATTGATATTGGTGATAATATTACAACAATTATTTGAATTAGGGCTGTTGCAATGTTAGATTAATATTTTTTACGATTAAAGACATTTCGGATGCACACGTGCCCGGCCCGAAGTTCCACTCCGACCGGCCTGGCTACTGGCTAATAATATAACTATTTAGATTTTAATCAATTAATTTTAATATCAATTTATATGTATATTGTATTGTATGTTAAAAGCGGGGTGTCCGATTTCCGAATTACGCTTGTTTAGGCAAAGTCGGGCCGAGTACCAAAACAACCTTGTAGCCAATCAGCAGTAAGGTGTACAGTGCACAAGATGGACATTAGTCGAGCCGAGCACTGACGACAGCGAAATATGGGGGTATGTGTGTGTCTGTTTTGGTGATTTGAACATCAACAACGGCTCAAGAGAAATCGGACACCCAGCCTTTAATTGTATTAAATTAACAATTTGTTAAATGGGTCGTGTAACTTTGTCGCATTTAAATTTAGCCAAGTAACGGTTCTTCTACTGGTAACCCAAAATAATTCTGGCTAGACATACATTAACTAATGTAAGTTATTTTATATGTTGTTATTTCTTTTGCTAGGCGCGCATGCGCAGAAACGTTTGTTTATGTTGTTGCTTTGAAACCATCCATAGTGGGCAAAAGGTCTCATGATAACAATATTATCACTAATTTATTTTTATAATGAGAAAAAAATATGCTATCGAAAAATCGCAAAATGCTAAATGCAAGCATTACAACAACGCAACAGGGTGCTGGATTATTTATGATGATAGCACATGTAGTATATAATATAGAATAAAAATATCAGTGATCAAAGTTAATAATATCATAGTTATTGTCAATACCAGTATATTGTGACCAACCGTAATTTGAATTATATAAGAAATTCTCCTATAGACGGTTTCAAAGCAATAAATAAAACAAACGTTACTGCGCATGTGCACATTTGTGGATGGAATTTAACTTCTGGTACACATCCGTAAACAATAGTGCCTGTAGATTATTTCTGAAACAAGCAAAAGAAACCGAGAAGAACCGTTACTTGGCTAAACTTGCCTCTCCATCATTTTGAATTTAGAATACCAAGCTATGCACTACCAAGCTCAACAGATGTCAATGTCCCATACGGTTTCTTTAAATGTGACAAAGTTACCCATTCTACAAATTGTAAAATTAACATACTTTGTTTAAAGCGACAACGAGCAACTTTTTGACCTTAAAATAATGTCTCTAAAATTATTTAAGTGGTAGGTCAGCTTTTAACTGGACGAATTTTACTGCCGTTGCTACCTAAGCAGCCTCCTATCGGCTGAAATTGCACTTGTAACTTTAGTGTTCGGGCCAGTACAAGCCCCGCCTATCCCCTGCTTTACGGCATACGTCACGTTTTACTCGTAGCCTGGGAGAAGTTAGCGAACAGCAGAGCTAACAGTAAGACGAAACGAACCAAAACATCACCATGGCAGAGCCAGCCAAAAAAACCAAAGAGGGTTTGTGACGAGAGAGGCGTGACGAGAGCCGTGGGAGGAGGAAGCGAGGCAGGGACGCGATTGATAATGAGTGTCAGCTGGGCGTCATTCCGGCCTCGTATCTCTCACGGAGGAGCGGAAGCATAAAAGGCCGAGCGGCAGGGGAATACGGCGAGAGAGGACCGGGCATTAAGTTTTGTTTAAGTTTGTTAATGTTAGTGTTGCCGGCAGTCGTCCGCGAGGGGCTGCCGGCTTGTTACTTTTGTGTTTATGTTTGTGTGGCCGGCAGTCGTCCGTGAGGGGCTGCAGGCCTGTTTTATTGCTGTTTATTGTTTATTTATTTTGAATTAAAATGTTTGATTGTTCGCCGGTTCCCGCCTCCTTCCTTCCGTTTTATTGAGCTTTGCTACAGGGTTTTGTCAGAGGAAGCAAAGAAAAGAAAGCGAGAGAGTGATCGGACACGAGGCCGGTCACGAATCAATATCGGAAGGGCTTAAACTAGGTGGCGCGAGCAGCAAGAGGCAACAGGTTGCAAAACGGATGGAGACCTAGCGGTCCTGCTACTGGATTTGTAAGTGTTATTTGTAACTATTTTGTTACTGTCCTGTACTTTTGAACGTATTTGTTATTAGTCTGTGTCATTGGCGCACCACCGGTTCACACTAGCTGAGAGATAATATAGAGATAAATAGCAGGGCAATGTTGGCTTGCTCACCGGGAGACTGCATTTATTCATTTAATTATTTATTAGATATTATTTATTAGAATGATCTTGCTTGGTCTAAACACCATGCACTGTGCTGTGTTTTACCTCTCTGTGTTTTTCTTATTTTCTACTAAAAAGCTGCTTTGGAACAATGCACATTGTGAAAAGCGCTATATAAATAAAATTGAATTGAATTGAAATGAAATGAAATGAAATAATATATGGTTGCCGGTGTCGATAGCTAGCATGTTGTCGTGTCTCGTCATGAATGTGTGTAGTGCTTGTAAATGAAGACTAAAAAACGACAATAAACGTGTTGTGGTAAAAAGTAGCAGATTCTTTAGTTCAAACCAGTAAACCGCGTAAATGTTGAACAGTTCAGTCGTTGAGTAGGCTAATGTTGTCGTTATATATATATATATACATACTATGCGCTGTTTTCATAGTGTATCTGGGTCCGCCGGGTCCGTCGGCTGCCAGCGGGAAATCTTTGCGACAGTTTTTATGACACTGTAAACAGACAATTCCGCTTATCAACCATGTGGGGCAACAGTGAGCAGAAGTTGCTCGTTGTCGCTTTAATACAATTGTTATACAATAAAATAATATTAATTAATATTAATTTAAATTAAATTAAACTAAATAGTTATATTATTAGCCACTAGCCAGACCAAAAAACAAACACAGACCGGAAGTTATCTTCCGTCCAGGCACGTGTGTCTGATGAAACTGCCTATCTTCAATCATTTCAACAGTTAGAATGGGAGGGTGACACAAAACAGTCCCAGTGCTCTTCTGGTTGCATCAGCCCTCTTGTCCAATCGTATTCGAGGACCTGAACTAACTGTTCTATCAAATATTTAATACAGCTGAACATTATTGACAAATAAATGCTTAGGAATACCAGAATAACATCTTTGTCAAGCCTGAAGAATACAATGTAAAGATGCCACGACTCATCCGCAGTTGTGTAAATAAACTAATTGTGGGAAACACAAGTGCACAACCCTTCCTGTATATTTGCTTCACTGTGACAGCATGCACAAGTGAAATTTAGCAACCAGTAGGACGATGATGATTTCTCAGGTGGGTTTTTATCTGCTTTACACTGGAGGGCATTGTCACATATGACATATCACCATCTCTGCGCTGCTGGGGTTTTTTTGCTAGTAATTTAAATGTGCGGAGGGGACCGTAATTTGTTCTTCATGGATAATATGACCCTTAGCGGAGCAAGATCATGGGTCGGCTGAAGTGATATTTTCTGGTAATGATGGTCATACATCATTCCTGACGGCGTGGGTTTAGAGGCTAGCACATCCCTGCCATGTCCTCTGGGACTCGCTGCCATAAACAAGTAAGACATGAGCGCCCTGTGGAGGGCTGTGCAATTTTTACGAGCTTATCTTGAGCCCTCGGGGGTTGGGGGCTGAGCTCCTCACTGTCGCGGTGATTAATACCTCTGAAGTCCCATCATATTTCTTCATGCTCTTCCACTACTGAGGTACTACATTAGTGCTAGATGTCCTCAAGGTGATTTTCTGCAATCGCTCTTGCAGTGTACCGGTTGAAGAGATATGGTTATAAGAAATGTAGAGAGAACCATGGGTTTTTAACACATGAGATAGAGGTTGCTGGGTCTGTAAAGAGTGTTGCAGGTTCACAAGGTTAAAGGAGGTTAAAGAGAAGGATGATAAGCATCAGATGCACAATAAATGGCGAACTGTTGTTTCTTAAAGGAACAGTTAGCTCAAAAATTTAAATTCTGTCTTCATTTACACCATTGACTACCATAGTAGGAAAATTGCTTTATAAATTTCTTCGTTCTTTTGAACACAAAAGAAGACATTTTGAAGAATGTAGGAAATCAAACAGTTCTGGGGCACTTTTGACTACCATTGTACAGTAATTTTTCCTACTATGGTAGTCAATGGTGGCCAAGAACTGTTTAGTTACAAGCATTCTTCCAGGTATCTTTCTCTGTGTTCATCGGAACAAAGAAATTCATAAAGATTTGGAATAACTTGAGGGTGATTAAAGGATGACAGAATTTGTAATTTTGGGTGAACTGGCCCTTTAAGTCATGACTTCCATTCATGTTGTTTCTTAACACCATGATATTGTACTTGCAAAAATGCAAATACTTGTTATTTATGAGCAGTATTTACCTTTGCTTATGAAAAGACCTTTATAGAGTTGTTGTTATATGACAAGCAAGAATTGGTTCAGACTTCACACATGCACTAGATAAATGCAATGTTGTCTCCCTTTAGACATTAACAGACTTTGTAAATTAGGTGTCAGAGTAACAACCAGCATGTAATAAAAGCTGTTCACATTATTCTTCTGAGATTGTTAATAGAAAAGGCACGTAAATCATCCCCGCCTGTTAATATTGAAGTTATAAGAAACATTCCATTTGGCTCTGTGCTGTCTGAATACAGTTGTCTTGAACTAGTAGTCGAGAAGGGCCAACCATCTAAAAAATCTAAAATATGTGATAACTTCAACGTCTGTTTCCTGGTAAATAAAGGCAATTCCAATTTCAGTTTTTTAATTGAAATCAATGTTATGATTTGTCTATGTAAAATGCAATCACATGCAAATCACTCTCTCACATCACCAGTTTATATCAGCATGTAAACCAAGCTGAAGGAATGTCCTTTGCTTGTTCCCCACAACCCACCTCCATCTTACGCTCATGACTGCAGTGGGAGCTATGCGATTATGATGGAAATCTCACAAGCCATTACCATGAAGAGGCTGGGCCCGATGCAGACAGCTTAATGGACTCATTTGTAATTGGTAGGGGGCAATGGCTAAGCTACCGTGGCCTTTGTGTGATTGAGTATAGAGGCATGCATGCAAATGTGACAAATGAATAGGAATTGAGCCTCTCAGGTTTTTGTGTGGCTTTCTCCAGCTCTCCGCTCAGGCAGAGTGACCTTGAGAGGCAGTTCAGTAGGTGTTAAGAATCGTATAAAGAGTTGTTAACACTGGGGCCAGTGAACGGAAAGACACAATTCAGAAAATCTAAAGTGCCATATTCATTAGCTGCCACATGAAAGAGCTTGGAACGAAGCTGTTGTGCAAAGCTGTGAGGTACACATGGGTTATGAGCTCTTCATAAGTAGCATTGGAATACTCCATGTGCCTATTCACGGACATGTTAAACGGGCTTTCTGTGCTTCCTGTTCAAAAGCTTAGATGCCAAGTTCCAAGACTTTCAATTTAATAGTAAAGAATTATGTGCTAAAACTGTAATACAAAATGATCCCTGTCGGTGGTTCACCAATGATTTTTATTAATGTTTATACAGTATTATGATTACAATACGATAGGTGGTTTTATATGTACTAAGATGCGCATTAATCTTACAAGGTTTTGCCTTTATAATGAGTACTTGTGGTTTCTCATTTCTGGCAGTCAGGAACAATGATCAATGTGAATTTTGTATTATTAACGATAGGTAAGATGTTATGATATAACGATGTACATTTGGTGATTTACACAATAATGAGAATTTAGTTGTTTTGCAAATAAAGTGAGAAATTGTGGATGTTGTCTGTTTCTCTTTGCCTGGCAGTCAGGAACAATGATCGATGATCGCTTTAATTTTTGTACGAGTAAAGATATATAGTGTTGGCCAAAAGTGATGTCCAGGGGAATAGTTGTACAATATTTGCTTTTAATGCCCCCTCAGGTTAGATTAAAGCATCAAAATATGAGGTCAAACCATTAATCACAATTAATCGTATCCGGAGTAAGATTTGTGTTTACATATCTCTGTGTACTGTGCATGTTAATTTTGTATTTATAAGCACATGTACATACATGTATACATATTTAGAAAACATTTGCATATTTATTTATTTTTACCAATCATTTAAATGATAAACATTTATTCATGTTTATATTTTTCTTAAATATATGCATGTATTGTGTATGTTTTTATAAATACAAAATTAATATGCTCAGTACACAGACATATATTATGTAAACAAACGTTTGTTCTGGATGTGATTAATCGCGATTAATCGTTTGACAGCCCTATATAAAAATGCATAGAAAACAAAAATCTCACTGTAACTAAAGCATTCATTCACTACAATTTTATCTGTTATTAAAACTTGTTACAAGTCATTGTTGATCCTCTCTTGTTTTAATATTTCATTGTCATTCTCCATTGCATATGTTTGTGTGTAATTTTATGCCAAGCCTTCTTAAATTCTTCTCAAAGCTGAGCTTCAGTTTACACCCCAAGTACAACTATGCAACATGTGTACAACATTTTTAATGCATCTTCAATGATATATTCCAAAGAAGAGCAAAGACGTCAAAGCTGGACATCACTTTTGGCTAGTTCTGTATATGTAAGACATTACGATCGCGATAGCTTTTTTGGTGATTTTATATCCCCATTAATGAAATTGTTTGGAGGCCTTGCCTTTGTAGTGAGTAATTGTGGATGTTGTGTGTTTCTCTAAGCCCTGGCAGTCCGAGACGTCGGCTTCATTGTACGAGTTGTTTTTTGTGTGGCATTGGGAAGAGAGCCTGCTCGTCACAGATGTCCAGGGAAAATTACACAAGTGCCTCATTAATGAATGGCTCAACAGTCTCTGGAGGTGGCCTTAGAGGCAGCTCTTTAATGAGCTGGGAACTCAAACACTGCCAAAGTTTACCTCGACCCTGCCTCTTGCGTTCGGGTCATTCGGAAGAGCAATTCAATTCAGGGCCACTGAAGCAGAGGGGAATGGCCTCACGCTGATTTCTCTTTCTCGGCTCCAAAGGCAGGAATAATGCACTTTTGTCACACGCATCCTGGGGAATTACAGCTCCTAATTTGATTAGGGGAGATTTGATTAACTGGAAAATGGGGATTTCACTAAAACTTTCACATGCTTAATTTATCCCTTGCCAAGCAGATGCAACATTGTGTCACTGCAATGAAAGGGCATATGGGAGCCCTATTCAATGGTTAGACGGTCCTTGAAATCCAAGAATATTGGGATTTCGCCATGGCTCTCACAAGTCAAACGCCTTTGATTATCTCTCCCTGGAAATAGAAATGGTTGTCATGCAAGTTTCTGTGTGCTGGCTTGTGAAGGGTACCTTGAACCGACAGCGCCGCAAATAAATGCGATATCAGCAACTTCTTACATCTTCTGTCATCGGTTCCAAAATCTAGAGAGCTTCATACAGAAGCGTGATTTTAGAAAGCTGCCTCCTTGCTATGGGCCAATGCAGCATTGGATATATTCTTCATAGAGAAAGCAATCCCAGAATGCATTGTGATTAGCAAAAATAAATGCAGGAGAAAAACGCATCAGTTTATTTCATTCAAGACTGCAAAGTATTCCGATTTTTTTAAGTAAAGTGGTCCAAAACGTTCACTTTTGAGGTTCTGTGTCGGTGAAAATTCTGCCTTAGAAGGCAGCAGGCGGCGAGCCAGCTCACCATCACATGGGTTTATGGAGTAAAAATTCCAGCAGTGTCAAGTCATTCTATTCCACAAGCGAATGTACTGCACGCATTACAGTACATTAAGATTATGTATTTCATTTCAAGGCCAATTGGCCCTCGGTAATGGTCTCAGAAGGAACATGCCATTACAGACCAGTGGTTATGGAGGACAGAAGCTATTCGAAAGGGCAAGTATGGAGGAATCTATCCCCATTAAAAATGATCTAGTTAAATCAGCTTTCTCTCATAGGGCCATCGGGCCAAACCTGCTCTTTGAAATTAATAGCCAGACCGAAGCTGAAGGTCTAAGGCATCAATTTACTCCTCCTTCAGACAGAAAATCAGTGAAAACAATCAGGCCAAAGTCTGCACTAATGACTTTGCCTTTGAGGCAAGCCTGCAAGAATCACAAGGAAAAACTTGCGTGTTGCCAGGTCTTGATATGATGTTTTGTTTTTAAGAATGTTTGGGATTATTGCTGGATCTTGGAAGGATTTATAATATTGCTAGTACCGTAAACCAATTCTTTGTCATACTGTAATTACAGAAAATTATTTCAACTCATGAGCACTCCAGCTCATTTTCAGTAATCACATCTGACTCAGATTTTCTGCCTTTAATGGTGTTAAATTGAGCAGTGATTTACTCTTTTGTATCAAAATCTAGCTGTGCTGGTAATGCACGATCATGAATTTTGAAAATGACTTAACTGCACATTTTAGAATCCTTTCAGTATCTTTGTTTTTGCATTAATGGGAATTTGACAGAAGATGATGTGCATTAACACACTGATATAAATACACAATACCCTACACAAACTTGTTTAGGGGAAATTTATGATATACATATATTAAATTTGATACTAATATTGTAAAAACTAGTAAAGTAGTTTGGATTTAATTAAAATTTTACCCAAAGTTATGAATCTAAACTAGACGCCTAGATTCCACAAATATTAGTAGTAGTTAAAGTTATTTCTGCTCAAGTAAAAAAAATATTTTTTCCTATCTCCATTTAATTTGTATATAATACAAACAAAATACAGAATTATTGGGTCGGTTTCCCAGACAGGGCAAGCCTTGTCCCAGCCTAACTTTAATGTTAGATGTGTAAAAATGATAAAGTTCAATGCCAAGCGAGATATTGTCTTTAACAGAATTCGCATTTCAAAGACTACGGAGAACGGCTGGAATCGGACTACAGCCCTTTACTTCCCGGGTAAATTATGTCACTATTCCGAGTTTTTGAAAAACCTCCGCCCAAAGGAATAGGCCAAAAAAGGGGCGAGACCTTCCTTAGAGAAGAGGAAGAGCCGCTGCAGTAGTGTTTGGTTATCAGAGATTGTAAACATTTGACTGAGCTGCGCAATTAATTACTTTCACTTTCATCACAGGCCTACAGCTGGTAATAAGAATTCAGCGACACACATTCTAAGATAACCAACGGTCAAATAACAGCTTCCATGACTTTAACATCGGCTGTGAAAGCTGTTCTGTGTAACACTCTGATATTGTCTGTGTGTGTGTGTGTGTGCATACCTCTAAAACACTTCTATGAAACGTCCTTTGATGTCCTGCTTGCAAATGTCTCCTAGTCAATCTGCTTGTTTTATTATCCAACTTAGGTCCAATATAAAAAGGCAAAACTAACGCTTCTGCTATTAGTGTTAATATAACCGGTCTGACCCAATAGGTCCGGTGTCATTTCCTTCGCCATAGTAGGGGAAAAAACGCGATCTCTAACAAAGATTGACGTTTGCACATGCACTAGCAGACCTCCATTACACTTAGATCGATTTAACTGATGAAGTGAAGTTGACGCCATTGTTACCATTTAGTGCTAAAAGCCAAAGCTTATGAATACACGTGCACTGAGAGGGGGACTGACCAATCACAACAGCCTGAGAAGCCTAAGCTCGCTGATATGGTATGGGTGGGACATCTTCAGATACACGCTCTAAGCGGGGAACCAATCACGACAGACCTGGTCAGCTTTACAAATCAGAGCGTTTCGGAAGGAGGGATTTTATATAGACCGGAAGAAACCCAGTCGTTTTGTTAGAAGAGGGACAGCAGTGAACAATAGACTTGAAATATATGTGAAGCGTTTTTTGAACCTAGAAACATGAACATCCGTTGATAAACACCCAAAAAACATAATCAAAGCTTCAAAAACAGCAAAAGAATGGCTCCTTTAAGACAGTCCCTGTGTGGGAAACCACCCCATAAAGTTTAAGGTTGCTAAATTTGAATAGTTTAACTAGGATTTAGGAGGTTGATTTTTTTTATCTGAATGTAGTTTGATTTCAAAACTAATGTTAAATGATCTGTTAGAAAAGTAAAAAGCAAGTTGCATACTCCAATAAAACTGAGCACAGCTAAACACTGTAATGTGTTTCATATGAAACTGCACCAGTGGTTATGTCAAAAGCAGCCCGGGATTTACAGACATATGCATGTTGCATGTCTGATTCAACCAAAATCCCTTTCTTGTCAAAAACTCATAAATAATGGCTATGCGTATATTAGATATTAAATCCACACAGTCAAGACATAAAGTACAGTAATAATGACCGGCTCAGCAAGTTGAAAGTAAATTCATTATTTGTAACTTATGAATTATAAAACAACCTCCCCCCCAAAAAATGTTTATGATATCTGATGGCCTGCATACGATTTGGAGTCTCTTGTGTAGCTCTGTATACATTTTTCATCTCACACATCTGCCTGCAGTACCACAAATCAAAAGCATCCGAGGGGAGACTGTGTCGAGGCCGCGTGTGTTTTCCTCGGTTTCATTCGTTGATCGGTATCCCGGTGTGTGCCATCAGAAGAGAGAAGTCAAAACTGTTTTGCTCTGCTGCGCTGGCACGCCGAAGATCCATGTCCCACTGAGGAGTCGCAAATCACAGCTACATCCCAGCAGGAGGACCAACTTCAGCTTGAACAAGGCCTTGTTTTGTTCAGGGCCTGTGAAATGCAATTAGAAACCCCCTCAGGGCCGACAGGGCCAGTGACTGAATGAGACCTCCCCGCGATCCTGGCGGGCTACGGACTTTGAAGTCTCGTGCTATCTCCCCCCAAGAGCCCATCCCTGACTCTTCAGCGAGGCACGGTTCAAAGAGGATGATGCGTTACAAGACATGAGGCTACAGTCACACTAGCCCAGGGAGCTTTCATGTGTCTCCTCCCACAGGGGTGTTGACGGTTATAATAAATTATGTGATATATCTGTTGTGATAATTTTCTGTCTTGTGATCTATCATCTTGCCATGCCCTTTCACGCTGACATTCACAGCTCTCGGTCCCATGAGGTGCTCTGTGATTGGTTGATCACACGGAAGATGATGGTGTGTCAGAAGCAGCATGTTCATATGGTCGAGCCAAGTGGTTTTGAATGCGACTTCCAAACAAATGACTTGCTTCTCTTGATAATGCATGATGACTGTAGCAAAAAACGTCTTTGTTGTTTAACACTGTTGCATAAATCTCATTCATACATCTGTCCCGACCTTTTGCAGAAGATCATTTGCTGTAATCATCTACCCACCCTCACGTCACTCCAAACACAGAACACATAAGAGTTGTTATTAAAATGTCAAAGCTGTTTTTTTCCATAGAGAAACTAGCTGTCACGTTCATTTCAAAATTGTCTTTATTTCCGAAACGAAAACGATACCACTAAACTAACACATTTTATATAAAGAACTACATTAGTTCTTTAGCCAAGATCGCCACTGGTTCTCCCTTATATAACAAACATAGGGTGCATGACGCCCCTGGACAGTTTACGCTCGGTTTCAGACTCCCTAGAGAATTCTACAACACAGTGTTTGTGACATTAACCTTCATGTGAAGCGTTTATAATAAGCCATGGCAGATACAAATGCGAGCACCACATTAAATCACATTGTTTTTTTTCTCACCCCACAAAGAATCCGGGTGGCATACCATCACAGCACAGCATTAATTAAAGCTGATGCTGTGGCCCAATGAGTGTGAAGTGTCGTTTCGGTGTGAGGTCATCAGCATTCTGCACTCGTTATTCTCAGCCTGTAATGAAGAGGATGGCCATGGGCCCTGGACTATCTGTCTGTCTGTATGTATGTGTGGAGGTGAGAGGAGGCTGGGCCTGAGGGAGATGAGGAGGGACGCACGAGTGGGCGTGTCCTTTTAGGGAGGGCTCGAGGAATGCACTGTGCACTACTGAGGGAGCGTTGCGCGGAGCTGTGGGCAGGAGGCACTCGGATCTGTGAATCCAAGCAAACCTGCTTCGCGATTGGATTTGCGCTGGGAAAGAAACTCAAAGCTTGCCGGTTACCTTTCCTGGAGGATATTATTGGATACACATTCATTTTCTTGATAAAGGATTGTCTTCGGATTGACTTTTTCTTCATACGTTACATATTTAGACTTTCGAAGGTTTAAACAGGTGTAGGTTAACGTTACACAAGATCAAAGCTGTTCGTGTTTTCCCTTCATTTTGTGAGGTTTTCGTGTTTATAAAGAAGGAAAACACGTTTATGCTGGAACTAGTCTGATTATTAAAACTTCCGGGAGCCTTCTGGTGGTAGTTTCTCTGTTTTTGGATTACAGTCGTTTTTATTGACCGGAGTGTTGTCAACATCTCTTCATCGTTTCATTGACATTTTGGGTAAGTCATCCTCTAACTTAACCCTTGCCAGAACACAGCAAGCTAATCATATATTTTTTTCTTTTTTGGTAGTAAAATCGTAACCACAATTTTAGTTTCACCACAAAAACCATTGTTTGATGATATTTGTAGTAAACGATGACTATGGTAATAGAAATGGTAAACAATCTGCCAAAAACACAGCAGGCTATACACTTTACTATATATACATATGTAAAACCATTTGTAATATTCCCGAGGCAAAGTCTAACGAAGTAATAAGTTTGTTTTTGCTTCAGTTAACGTTATGCTTGCTGTATGAGACAGGTAACGTTAACGTTAATACATAAGTTAGCCTAGACATCAATAAATAGCCTTTACAAAAATTTCTCAGTAAGTGTCCATACGAAGTGGCTAATTTTCATTCGTTTTCATTGTGTCGACGTTGGCGTCGTGTTTTCTGTTACAAAAAAGCAGAATAAAGGATTTTTTCGCGTGTTTTCTCCGAAAACATCTGGTTAATGTGTTTTTTGAGGTGGTGAGACAGTGCCCTCTTGTGCCTGACAGCAGTAATGTATTATTATTATTATTATTATTATTAAAGAGGTTTGCTAAATAATTTCTATTGACTGTAATTGTGTTAATGTTGCAGGTTGCCCTGACAGACACACTCATTCCCTCCAAATGAAGGTATGTAAACCTCTTCACAATGTACACACCTAACATTCAAATCCAGTACTAAATTCATTATTGGTTATGCAGCTCTGCATACCCATTAATAAATCAACATTCTATGTGTTCATTTGCCTCCATGGGTGAGAATTCATAAGCAGTGTTTCTATCTGACACCTCTGGATAGATTTGATAGATATTAGACACACCCAATTATCCAATGACAGTATCACCTCATGATATTCAATAGTCTATTTTGAGCAAAGAATCTCTGGTGGAAATTTTTAGAGATCTGTTTTACAAATGTTTGTTTAAACCCAAAACTTGGTATACATTTAGATTATTTAAAATGTGTTTTTCACATCTTTTTGAAATATATAATTTATACTCCGTATTTTCTGGGATACATAAAAACTGGAGGTTGCATTTGTGTAGAGATGGCAACACATTCTGTTCATCAATGTGAGAATCCGAGTCCAGATTTTCAGTCTTGTAACATTTCATTACTTGCAAGAAACTTTGAATTCTTGCAGTATCATACCATTTAAGCCTTGAAATATGATGACTAGTGAAAGATATAAACAACATGGCATTAAGCACAAACACAATGCTCTTAGAGCCAATTAGCATCTCGATAAGTTAGGAGGCGGGTGTATTCAGGCCAAGAGCATGCTGGTAATCTTTAAACATAATTGGATAGGGGGGTCGGTCACTCAGCAGCCAGCTCACCCCAAAAAAAACACTTTAACCTTGCTGATTTATGTATCAGGACTCACTTAGTCTCTGTTTTTTTTCTTGGCACGCTTAAGTCACAAGGCATTAATGAAAGCCTTTATCGGTCTTCTCGATGTCACTCATCGCTACTCGCTCCGAGCTGTTTTTGTCTCTTAAGTGTGCTAAAATCAAATCAGAGGCACTTAAGAACTTAACCAGATTACTTTTATAGAGTCACCAGCAATAGTTAATGGAATTTACGTCTTGAAGTAAGACCGGGTGCATTCCATTATTCTGTCTAGCACATTTGTCAGCAGGGGCCAAGGTCTGGCCACCAGCACTGGCTGTGGACTCGCTGAGCTGATGGGTCGTGACTTCGGGTCAGCCTGCTGCCGCTTTGTATAATGTGTTAGAGTTTACGTGTGTCATATTCTGCAAAGAAGACATTTGTTTCTCTAGCTAAACATCCTTAAAACAAGATACATTTATTTGCACATACTGTAGATACACATAAAATCACATAAGATATTATGCCTAGTAAAAAGGCAGACGTAAAGGATTTATTTTCAAAATGTAAGAACAAATTAGATTAGATTTCTCTGAATTTAAAGCATTTATTTGTAGAGCTGTTTTTGAAATAATATTATATCTGTTTTAATATAATATATAAAACAGATGATGGCTGAAAGATCTTCATGAATGACTGTTAAGGGATACTTCACAAAAAATGCATCATTTACTCACTTTCAAGTTCTGTATAATCTGTATAAATTTCTTTGTTCTGCTGAACAGAAAGATATTCGGAAGAATGCTTGTAACCAGACAGATTTTGCCTCCCATAGAAAAATTACTTTATCATTTATTTGTTCTGTTGAACACAAAAGAAGATATTTTGAAGAATGTAGGACCGCAAACAGTTCTGAGGCACTTTTGACTACTATTGTATTTTTTCCTACTATGGTAGTCAATGGGGGTTATAAGTCTGGTTATAAGCATTCTTCCAAATATCTTTCTCTGTGTTCATCAGAACAAAGAAATGTATACAGATTTGGAACAACTTGAAAGTGAGTAAATGATGACAGAATTTTCATTTTTGGGTGAAGTATCCCTTTAAGAGAAAGGATGTGAGCAGATGAATGTTATGTGAAGCCTATTAAACCATTAACACAATTGAGTTAAAGGACGCTTGGATTAAACAGCTTTCAGGATCTGTTTTGTTCTTCTGAGAATTAAGTTTTTAATTAGACATAATCTCCTCGAATGACACACATCATATTTTGAATCACTTGCCTCTGAACGTGTGCGTTGTTAGACTGTAATGCATGTGTGTGTCACACGCTGACTATGCTAAGCCTTCTGTTGTTATGGTTGTGTGCTGATAATGCTTACATGTCATTTTGAGGAAGCATGCTGAGAATCTGCATCATCTGTTTATCTGACACTCGGCTGTCAGAAATTGACAGCTTCACTCACCGCCGTAAAGTAAATCTGCCAGGAATAACTGCAGCTCTATTTGTGGATCTGTCGTTGGCTTAGCCTTCAGTTTTGGCTGAGGTGTGCTAACTGGCCAGGATGGAGGGTTTTTCATTTCTGGTACCTAGGATCATAGGAGCTGGTTTAAGCTGGTAGATCATCTTGGACAAGCAATGATCATTCCATAGTAGGAAAAATTGTTTTATAATGGTCCTTGTTCTGTTCAACACAAAAGAAGATGTTTTGAAGAATGTAGGAAAGCAAACCGTTTTGGGGCACCATTGACTGCCATTGTAAAATTTCCTACTACGGTAGTCAATGGTGGCCAAGAACGGTTTGGTTACAAGCATTCTTTCAAATATCTTTCTCTGCGTTCTTCAGAACAAAGAAATTATACAGATTTGGAACAACTAGAGGGTGAGTAAATGATGACAGAATATTTATTTTTGGGTGAGCTGTCTCTTTAAAAAGGAGATTGAAATCACCCAGAATGCATTTTACACCAAGGCTACTGTATCCGCCTTCAAAGTGGAGTGAGACTATTCAAGACCGTTGTATAATCCGTTCATTCCCTGTCCATTGCAGACACAGGTATACATGTTAGTACAACGAATTCTGTGAGATAGGCAGCCAGAACAGGGTTCACATTGTTCCCGTGGTAACCCGAGCCGGGCCTGGCCCAGGCATCGAGGGAGAACGTATAGCCGAGATTGGCGCTGTTGAGAGATCAGCGAGACAGCTGCCTGTTTGGAGCTTTCATGACAACTCAAATAAACACTTCAACTATCCAACTTTGGAACTCGCATTGCCCCCAACTCACACACACACATAAACACGAGAGCTGTGTTAACTGACCACTGCTTTAACACTTAGGTCAAGCCTAAGGCTTATTAATCATTTGTGAAGTCAGGTTAAGCGAGATCTGTTATAGCTACAGAAAGTCAGGTCTGACGCTCGGTCTCTCTGAACCCGGGAGGTACGGCCTATCCCACAATGCATCAGCAGACATTTTGTACACATCCCCATTACTAATCCCCCACTGAGTGTAACCTGACCACTGAATAATGAAACGGCTCAATGCTGAGCTATTGTGCCGGCTGTGGGAGAACACAGTCATTTCGCTCACGGCAACCTAGACGTCCTTAGCTTGTATCATGAACTGAGCTTTCACATCGTCTATTGTGAAGGGATTCATTGATAATAACATGATATGGCTTGCTTAAATAAGTCTCTGTTGTATGCTGTATTTGTCGGATGAAATGAGGCTTTGAAAGTGGAACGGGACATTTCTGAAAGCTATGTAGTTTTAAAGCTTTAAAGATAAATGCGGGGTGTGGATATGTTTACTGAAAAGACATTAAATAAATGTAATCCTTGAAGAACAATTTACTGCTAGTAGGTTGCTCCACCATGGGTCAAAAGATCCAAGTTACCCTTCATTTAAGTTTTAAAGGGATAGTTAAATTCTGTAAGCATTCACTCACCCTCAAGTTGTTCCATTTCTATGCTATGTATAACACAAAAGAAGATATTTTAAAGAACGTGGGAAAGTAAACAGTTCTGGGTCACCATTTACTACCACAGTAGATGTTTTCCTATTATAGTAGTCAATAGTGTCCCAAAACCGATTGATTACAAACATTCCTCCAAATATGTATTTTTGTGTTCAGCAGAACAACAAATATGATACAGGAACAATGTGAAGGTGAGTAAATTATGACAGGATTTTCATTTTTGGGTGAACTATCCCTTTAACTCAGATGTTTTCTTAGGGATGTATATTAGGGTTATAGAACTATACAATTATATAGATGGCAAGCAAAGATCATTTGGTAGTATCTTTTAAAAAAAGAAAGACATATAAATTCAAATTTACATTCAAACGCCGATATCTACATACTTGACTATTTTAATGTTTGATGTAAATCACAGTAAGGGTGAAAATCCTATGTGTGCACCACCCTGCTTTTGATGTATTAACTAGAGTTGGAAGAGAGAGAGAGAGAGAGAGCAGTGAGGCAATAAGGGAAGTGTTCGCTTAGTCTATGTGATACCCAACACCACAGACTGTGATCCTGCAGACAGACGGGCAGTTTGAGAATACAGAAGGATACTGTTCCCCTGTGTCTTATTCAAGAGCTGTTGAACGCCTGCTGACTGCACCGCAGAGAACTTTCTGAACCTGGTGGAATGACTGAAAAGGCTTCTTTAAAGATGTGGACAGTTTACGGTTAAAAATGAGGGTTCTTGAGAGGTAGGAGGTTTTTTGAGTTCTTTTCAAAGCTTTGGTGTATATTTGTATTTCTGAACAGTTTTTATTCTGTAATGTCCAGCACATGTTGTGTTTTGGATCTCCACCAAGCTTCTTAACTAACTTGACCAGTGAAAAGTCAGTTTCATCAGACAGTTACCAGTATTAAGCAGATTTGGCTAGTGAGGTTTTGCTGTTCTTTTCAGCGTAGCTGATTTCGCAGATGTTTTCAGCAAACTGTCATGATCATCCAAAAATGTCGGATACCAAACTGTAGCGGTGTTATATTCTCGGACACGCTTGTCGAGTGTGTCAAAGAGGTGCTTTTGAACAGCTGAGCGCCGTACGCTGACTGCACTTCATTCACACTGAACTTAAAACCATGTGGGAACCTGCCGGCCTGCAAAAACAACTGGTTCTCTCAGTCATCCGCCAACTGCGCTTCAGCAACAACACACACCGTCCTCGACATATGATTTATTAGACGCCGACCGTAACCACAGAGGGCTCACCTCAAGCAAACGCTCTGTGATTGGAAGATTACGGGGAGTTTTTACGAGGGTTTACCTGCGCTACGCCCGAGTCCCGCTTGTCTAGCATACACACAAAGCTCCCTCCAACAGCTCCCTTCACAAGATTAAGAGCTTTCCCCCTGGCACCCTGTCAAGGACAAAATTTAAAGAACACGAGTGTTTAACCTCTAGCTAATCTTGTCTTTGTGAGAAAGGAGGGATTAGACGATTGGTTTCTGCATGCCTGGAAGGGTTAGGCCAGTAATGGGCTTGATGAATGACAAAAATGGCTTGGAGAGAGAAGCTGCCAACTGACACAGGAAGACAAATTTACCAGTGGCCTGACAGCTCCAAACAGAAGCTTAGCCTCGCATCAGAATAGAGCATTTCTGCGCCATGACACTAATTGAAAATAGGCAGTTTAGGCAAAGAGAATGTTCTGGGAACGGGCTTGGGTTTGAATAGGCGAAATTGTGTTTTGATTTATTTGAATTGTTTGTTTGGTTATTGTTTCGGTTTTTGGAAGGGAGCATCGGTACACGCTGTGCTTTGATTAATCTGGATGCAAATTAGATTTAAACGCCGAAGCCATTATGATCCAAAGGCCTATTAGAGACTCGCTGCGCCTATTATTTAGCTTTACATGATTAGACTGTAGCAGGTCCAGCTATTGAGCCGTGCCATGTGCTCTGTATCTCTCATTATGGGAACTCTCTGTACTCCTCTTTCTCTGGAGACTTATCATTCCAGACGGCATTTCACGTTCGTCTCATTTAGCCTTGATATGTTGCTCTGTCCGTTGCATTCTGGAGACTGTCGTACACTTTGTTTGACTTCTAAACAATTTATATGTAGTTTCCACTGGAAAATGCCTGCTTTTCTCCAAAGATATTTACTCTTATGTCAAATGACCCCCTGGTCGCACAATTCAATGCAACCGGGTCATCACAAGGGATTTGTGAGCTCAGCTCAGGCGAATAAGTTGCCCCCCGCGTTCCCGCCCCCACAGACCCCTGGCGTTCGGCAAACCCCTCGGAGAAGCTAACAATCCATTATGGAGCCCTCAAAAGACTTTTTTTCACTATAGATACAGCAGGGACTGGAGAAAAGGCCCAAATTGACAGCTCGACACAAAGGAGATTTACTGCTTTGCTTTATGTGCCCGAGTGCTGTTTAAAAGGAGGTAATTGCAGGTTGTATAGATGGGCGAAACCCCAAGGGATTTTACCCCTTCATCGCATTTGCATTCACTGTTAGTGGCCCCCTGGGAGGGACCCGTAAATGTCACGGTGAAATCAACGTCATCCTGCGGTACGGCCGTGACAAAAAGCGTGTTAAATGGACGATGCTAAAAGAGAGACACCCTGCGCTTTTTATCTTTCAGTGAGGCTGTATCTCATTTTACACCGCTGTCTTTGCCGTGACTCCTTGACTGCAACATGGCATGCCACTGTTTAACATCATCACCATATTAAATTTCATTAATATCGTATAAATAATGTTTTTTCCCGGTAAGGTTGTGGGAGGAGTCTCCGCACAACCCCATAGCAACACCTTGACTACCACACAGAACATTGTAGTGTTTTAAGTGATCGACTAACATTTTTAAAAATATTTGTATTAGGGCTGTCATGATATCGGATTTTCGCTACACAGTTATCGTGTGCAGCAGAATTCGCAATGGCGATATTTTCATGATATCTATTGAAATTTTAATTCATCCAAATTAATTTAACTAATCAAAATTTTCAATTTTTTGGTCAATGAATCGCACTCAAAGTGAAGAGAAAATGGGAGTGAAGGCTTCTAAAGCAAAATTTCAGACGGTTGCTGAATTATTCACAATATATGTAGTATTGATGCAATATTCATAATCATCATTTTTTATCAATTAAATTCTATTTTATTTATATAGCGCTTTTCACAGTTTTGCATTGTTGCAAAGCAGCTTTACATACAATTTGGCAGTGGTTACTGTGGTAAAATAAACAAGGAGAAATAGATAAATATATAACTAAATGACACAATATATGGTATAATACATGGTAATATTGCCATTTACTTAACTGAACCAAATGTTGGACTGTCTGTATCATGATTATTGACAATATATTGTATATATTAATATATTGTGACACCCCTAGTTTGTATGTATCCATGTATGTTATGGAAATGTATTTAAAGGTCCAGTGTGTAATTTTTTGGAGGATCTATTGACAGAAATGCAATATAATAATCATAACTATGTGTTTAGAGGTGTATAAACACATAGTTACAGTCACCTGTTTTGTTGACGCACCTTTTTTTTACTTTCAGATCTTGCTGATGTTGCTTATACCACAGATGCGAGATCAGAAGGCGACAGGCACGATGCCGCAAGGAGGAGATATTTAGAACCAAGCCATCTCCTTCAAGAAAGACCTAAGGAAATAGTCTTTCACCTTCCAGAGCAACTTGTAAGAACATTTGTGCACTTTTGGGTGCATCGACACAAGCAAAAGAAGAGAGGTGCATTTAAATTGTCACCTCCTCTGAACACCTCAACATGTTTGCCCCAACAACAGCCCTGCCTCCTCCACCTGCCCACTTGACAAGAAGTGCACTGCCTGTGCCTGGGGCGCCACCTACAGGTCCTTACACAGGTAAAACAGCCCCATATCAATAATCACTAATATTTGTCTCTTGCTTTGCTCTATTTTCATCATTTGGAATACTTGCTATGCTATGCATACTTTCTATGGCGTCGTTATTCACTCTGTTGTACTCCACTTCCAGAGCACGACCTACTACGACAGGAGTTAAACTCTCGGTTCCTGGCCTCACAGACGGTTGATCGAGGGGGGGCACTGGCTCCTCCGGCGTGCCTGCGAACTGAGTTCCATCAACACCAGCACACACACCAACACACGCATCAGCACACATTCACACCCTTCCACCCCTCCGTCATGCCCAGTCCAGCTGCACCACTGGTGCGTACCCCTGCTAGACAAGTGAGGATTTGCTTTCTATATATTCATAATCTGTGTTGTTAACGCTGGAACATTAATATTTACATCAATAGGTCTTGTAAATAAATAATTCTCGTTTTTTTTCTTGTTTTGCAGTTCGACAAATACCCAGCAAAAGTGGACACCTTTCATAGACATGGTGTAAGTTGAGACAGAGTTCACCCAAATATAAATATTCTTTCATCATTTACTCACCCTCATGTCAAAAATATTTTGAGGAATGTCCAAACAACCAAACAACACTGGGTCCTATTTACTTTCATTGTATGGACACAAAACCACTAAGACATTTCTCAAAATATCTTCTTTTGTGTTCCGCAGAATAAAGAGTCATATACAGGTTTTGAACAACATGAGGGTGCATAAATAATGACAGTTTTTTTATTTCTGAACTATTCCTTTAAATCTGAATTACTACTATTAGTACTATTACTTTGTATGTTTATGAGCAGTTTGATAAACACTTGAGGTTATTATATTTTTTTAATGCTTCTGTTGCTTTGTGTCCTGAATTAGCACAAACAGACATTAATGACATTTTTCTGCTGTTTGACTCCAGTTGGTTCCGTCCTATCCATCAGTAATGACTGGAATACCTCCTGTGGTTCCACCTGCTGGATCATTCAGCTCTCTCCAGGGAGCTTTTCAGCCCAAGGTCTGCCTGTCGCTCTGGCTCTTACATTTCTCTTTTGTTTAAATCGCACAGTGTTCTCAAAAAGCTCTGACATTTTTGATAGGTGACCCCCGCAAAGAAAAGAGATTGTATGGGGTTCTATTTCTTCTTGAAAAGATCCTACACTTACAAAAACTACTACTGTATTACTGTGTTTTTTGGCCATGTACATAGTACCATGGTATTCTTAATAGTACCTTTTAGTATCTTATAAACACAAATGTACATTTCGACTTATGAATTCAGAATAAAGTTATATATTTATTTCAATTAATGTAGACATTATATTCATGAATATTTGTTTTTGCAGGCTTCCAACCCACTAGATGTGGCGTCAAGACCTGGAACAATGTCACACCAACATTTACAGAAAGAGTCGAGAGTAAGTTTCCATTTCCTATCACTTGCCCATCTTTTCTAATAAGACTGAGCCACATTAATTCATTAAATATTTACTGCTGTAGTTTTCAGTCTTTTATTTGGGAAATACAAGAATAATTTGTAATACTTGTAATATATATTTTATAGCTTTTGGATCCCATGTGTACTAAAGCAAAGGTAAAAAGAGTCTCATCTGTCTATTAAATCGTGTATTAAATCAACCTCTTAAATCAGGGACAGTTATTTAATTACCCTGGTTTTTTGTTTCCATAGAAACCTGGGAAGTGGTGTGCAATGCATGTGCACATTGCGTGGCAGGTTTACCATCATCAGCAAAAAATGAAAGTAAGTTCAAATCACACCAGTCACAATTTGTGTACGTAATTTTGTACAACGTATTGTATTAACTTTTTACTCTGTTCATTACAGAAGCAAATGCAAATTGAGCCACATAAGCTAGACTTTGGGTTTAAACCTGAGTTTATGAATCGATCACTTGCTTCGAGCTTCATGGGACTGCAGCCGCGTGATTTACCTCGCCCTGCTACCATCCTCTCTAATGCAGGTAAAAAGAAAGCTTTAGCCAAGTTGTGTTTGTGGATCACCGTCTTTTGTTGGACCTGGAACAATATCCCTATTAACCAATCACATTACAGGCTCAGTGCTGGGAGAATACTCTAATCAACACACTATTTTTAGCAGTAGTTTATGTACGGAGTGGCATACTGTATGTTTGTTTGGCAGGATTATTGTTCCAGGACAAAGAATGCTTGACTACATTAATGAATCACTCACTGCTCTCTTGTTAGGTCCCACACATCCTTCAGTTTCCCCCTACGGACCACCCTTACCACATGGCCCAAGTAATCTCCACAGTCTCGTCCCCCATCCCGGTAAGGCTACCTTTACCAGGCAGAACATATTATATATATATATACATCACTATTACTGCTTAGAATAGAAACCAATGTGCTCTCTGTTGTTCTGTAGAGCCTCTTAACAAGCCACCCCCCTTTGGAGGTCTAACTGCACTAGGCGTGTCTGCTTTTGGAGGACTAGGAAACCCAACGCTTAGTAAGAACATGCATACATGTTTTTTAATAAACATCTTTGCAGCCATAAGGTTATTATGCATTGCTAATCTTTCCTCTTTGTCCTTCATAGCACCGAATGCATCCCACGCCACTGCTGGTGGGCCACAGGAGCCCTGGAACCGACTGCAGCAAACTCCATCTTCATTCCCGACACCCCCTCTGCGTCCGAGGTCTTCTGAACCAGAAAGGGTTTCATCCAGTTTGGACCGAACTACTAATAAGAAGGACTCTCTGGTCAAAGATGATCAGGAACGGTTTGTGTAAGTTATTCAGTACTAGCCACAAATACCACCTGAACCCAAATACATCTTTCCAAACTTCCAATGAAGGTTTTTAAAAGAATAAATCAGTTGACAGATAAAAATAATGAAGGGATATATACCATACATTCTATAATATACAGTATCTTTTATTTCAATCACATTACAGGGAGACAAAAGCAAAATCAAATGGGAGAAATTCATCCCCCATCATACACAGCACGTTGGATAACAAACAATCAACAGAGATGCTTAAAGCTTCCTCTCCAGATCACCCAAAAGACGACGAACGGCTGAGAGAGAAAACGCAAACGCAAGAGCTTCCGCAACAGACGCGAGAACCCAAGGATCAGAGAAACACAGAGATCCAAAGTGACAGAAGAGAGAAGGATGTAAAATCTGAGCAGCAACCTGATGAAGAGAAGCCAACAGCAAAGGAAAGCTCATCACCGAAGCTGCATAAAGATGATCTAAAGAGGCCGAACAATGACGTCCAACCCTGGGAGCCCCCTGAGAAGAAGGTCAGAATCGAGTATGAAAAGTGCAGCAAGGTGAGGATCAAGGAGGAAAAGAGAGATGACCAGGAGTCAGATGTTATACATCAGAAGAGTGTGGAGAAACCATGGCAGGGTCCCAGAACACCTGGTATAAACCCTTCACCTCTCTCTGCTCTTCCTATGCCAATGGGAATCCCAGGTGGACATCCCAGCCTCGACAGACATCCCAGTATCGACAGACATCCCAGTATTGACAGGGCTCGTCTGCTCTCACCCTTCCTGGGAATGGGTCCATTACCAGGAGCCGAGAGGCTGCCTTACTCCCCGCAACATTGGGAATCCATGAGGAACATGTATAGGGGATTAGATCTCCCTCGAAGAGACTCTTTGGGAAAAGAACTCTTGATGAGAACCGACCCACTGCAGCGCGCCATGATGGGTCACCCTGCTTACCCGAGGGAGACGTTTTTACAATCCATAGCATTGGAGCACAGGAGTCAACAGGAGGAGCGGCAGCGCCTGGCTCTCCTGCGTGAGGACAGCGAGAGGAGTCGCCTGCTGGCCATGCACCAAATGGCACTGGACCCCCACCTGGCTCCACCAGGGTTCCTTGCGTCACCCTACCCGAGCCCCGGGATCCCGCACGGCCCACATTACAGGACTCTACCCGCTGCTTATCTACATGCCCCACCACACCCACTTTTCCCAATGCTGGCTGTACGGTCAGGGTCACCGAGACGAATGACCCCTCTTACAGACAGGCCTGGTTTCCCGCACAGAGACGCTGAGGCTCGGTGAGCTCGACTGTGTGGAGGACTGTGAGAATCTACCTATAACAAGCACTTCATGTTAAACAAAGTGTAGTTATTATTATGTACAGTGGTCATGAAATGATGCTTTTGTTTTTGGTCAAAGAATAAAATGAATTCTGAGGAAAAAATGGGTTTATTTATTTCACGTTGATGTTTTAGGTTTAAACTATACAACCACAGCAAGGCGACTGCTTGTAATGGTACACTAATACAGTGCAATTCAATGTCAAATATAGATAGTAATAAACTAGATTTGTTGTTTATACTCTATCAAATACTTACCCTATTGGTCCTGATCATTTCATAAAAAAATACAAAAGCCAAAACATGGGTATAATGGGTCAAGGGTCAAATGAATGAATGATACCCATCAAGGGTAAAAATGAATGAACATTTTTTAGAACGTAACCAGAGTGCTATATGAAGATTCCAGGCAACAATATATTACTAAAAATAAAACCTGAGATTAAAAAGCTAAAAAATGCCAAACAGCAGATGAACATCATCAATTGAACTGTGCGTGTTAAAACAACACTGATCTAATAAAACAGGCTCTTTTTCCTGACATCCCTCCCACAAAAAGTGTTAAAACATGTTGCCCATCCAGTAAAACTGCATGAGATATTACACAACGTCCATTCCCAGACCTCTAGCCACCGCAGCAAGAGCTATAACAGCCCCTGACGGCCCGCCAGACTCCGCTTCCTCTGGTTCTCCATTCACATCAGTCACAGTGCTCAACACACAATACACAGACGTTTCATCCTCTTTCAATGCGCTGCTGTCGGCCCCCTCCATGAGCTCTGAAGTGGATGAGGATGAGGAGGGAGATGAAGGTGAGGAAGAGTGTCGAGGAGTGCTCTCTCCGCTGTCGGGATGCAGCGCGGGCTCCTTGGAGTGACCTTGGGTTGAATTGGAGATTTTGCGAGGGGTTTGTTTAACAGCCATGTTCTTTATTAACTCTTCCGTGACCTCCACAGTCTCATAGCGCACCATGTTGAGCCGCAGGTACCCGTCCTCATCCTTCTTATACCTGTTTAGAACAGGAAATTGTGGAAATTACTACATGGATGAAAATGGGTAACCATATGAATTACAGTTGAAGGTCTGTGTTAATCTGTGTTTTTTAACTTGCCTGAAACGGGAGTGTCCAGATGGCCATTTCAGTTGATGATTCTTTCGGAGATGGAGGGTAAGTGTGTAACACCAAGAGAACGTCTTGTCGCAAAGGTGACACTTGTACCTTGGAACCATGTTATCCTGATGCAGAAAGTTGCCGAATTATTAGTGGAATGAGTTGACAAAACA